>NC_079414.1:1498308-1657582 GCF_026213295.1 Gadus chalcogrammus | reverse complement strand
ATCATCCTTACCTCCCTTCTCCTACTCCCAATTCCTTGCTCTTCTCCTCTCTTTCGCTCTCCACACCTCCAAGCCTAGTTACCCTAAAGAGGATGGTGAATTCACTTAAACCAGCAAAGGTTGCTAATGCATATTTGTTACAGCTTGCCAACACCTTTACTGTCAATGGCATTTGTTAATTTGTGAATCAGGCCTCTCTCTCTGTCTCTCTCGCCCTCTCTCTCACACTAAGCAGCACCAAATACAATCTTGACGACTTTTGTAGTGCTGTGTGTAGTTTAGCCAAACGTTTGCCCCTTCTGAACTTGAACAAGCAGTTAATTTCCTTTCCTAGCTCCTCTTGTTTATGTTGGTAGCTTAGCCATGTCATGTCACGTTGTCAACATTGGATACATAGAGCAGAACATAGTGGGTCATATGTCCGATACTTTTTGGAAACGTTTTCTTCATAAAACGTGCCAGACAGACTGCACTAAAGAGAGAAAAACGAGTGCATCCTCATTGTACCCAGCACTTTTGTAAATGCACTTCCGAATGCATCTCTGTCCCCAGCACATTTAAAACCAAACTGCCCATGCATTTAGATCTGATGAGGAACATTTCGGAACAATGAGACGTCGGCATAATGAGGCGTTGGAATTACGGAATGGGGCCGGTGTTGTGCCGAAAACGAAAAGTGATCAACTGCCAGAAAGTGATTTCAGCCGCGGGAGCGCGCACAGCCTGTTAAAGCATATCGCCTCGAAACGTGTGTGCGGCAGCAAAGTCAGATCAGTCATACTAGTCAATAGCACTACAGGACTATTGTCCGCTGTATTAACACATATGTATTTTAAGGTGACAAGACATCGACGTTGTACGGGGATCGACGTCTGATCAGTCATAGGCTACTAGTCAATAGCACTACAGGACTATTGTCCGTGAGTCAATTATCCTTCTTTATGTTTTTAAACCACTGTAATCGAAATTATTTCTGTGTATCTATTTTATACAATAAAACATGTATTTTCTTACCATGCATTGTTTTCCCAGATTATAGATTTTTGAAGAAGAATTTTTTTTCTTCTCAAAATGAATTTAAAACATTCATGAGTAGGTCCTATCACATTAAATAGATTAGGGTTCAAACTGACACTATAACATTCATGTGGGCTATGTGGGGTAGATAAGAACAAATCCAGTCTCTTTTATCAGCTGTAATACGTTATAAAGCGAAAATATGACACATTGGAGTCCTTTTCCTCCTGCCAGAAAATTATCTCAAGCCCTCTCTTGGTACTGAAATATTTTATTTGCCTTAAAATGAGTTGAGAACATTCATGAGCATCAAATTACATTTATTATATCCCATCCAGTTTCTATTACCAGCTGAAACACATTGACATGGGTAAATATAAGACATTTCAGTCGTTTCCCTCCTGCCAGAAAATGATCTGAAGCCAAATCTTCGTACTGAAATGTTTTATATGCCTTAAAATGAGTTGAGAGCATTCATGAGTATCAAATTACATAGATTATATCCCATCCAGTGTCTATTACCAGCTGAAACACCTTCACATGGGCAAATATAAGACATTTCAGTCGTTTCCATCCTGCCAGAAAATGATCTGAAGCTGAATCTTGGTACTGAAATGTTTTATATGCCTTAAAATGAGTTGAGAACATTCATGAGTATCAAATTACATAGATCATACCAAGATTGCCACTCAGCTACCCCTGCCTAGACACTTCACCATTTTGATCTTACCCCTGCTACAGCCCGTGCCAGCCATTTCCACTTCACTGCCCAGGATTTTTCTAACAATAAATCAGTTTAACTTCATCCATTTTCATTGTCTGTGTTCTGCACTCAGCACAACCCCATAGCAGTCTTGTTATTACAACAAACAAGCCAAAACAAACAAATGTTTTCATATTCAAACTATTTATCAGGGGATGAACACATTACCTTCATGACGAAAACACCACCGTTACAACCATCCTTTTGAATGCTGTGTTTGATTGTGGCTTGCCGCCACTTGACATTCACCCAATCAGTCTTCTGATAGCAGTTCTGCCGCATCCTGAAGAACTGGCTGTAGTGATGGTTGAAAGATTCAAAAAATATTATATCGTGATTGCAATTTCAATTCAGTGAGGGCCTACTTTGCGACAAACAAACAAAAAAACGTTGTTACATTACATCATTCTTAATGTAAATAATATAAATTGCAAGAGATTCACAAATATTTTTTTAAACGACTGAAATGTCTTATATTTGCTCATGTGAAGGTGTTTCAGCTGGTAATAGACACTGGATGGGATATAATCTATGTAATGTGATACTCATGAATGTTATCAACTAATTTTAAGGCATATAAAACATTTCAGAACAAAGAGAGGACATGAGATCATTTTCTGGCAGGAGGGGAAAGACGGAAATGTATTATATTTGCCCATGTGAAGGTGTTTCAGCTGGTAATAGACACTGGATGGGATATAATCTATGTAATTTGATACTCATGAATGTTCTCAACTCATTTTAAGGCATATTAAACATTTCAGTACAAAGAGAAGGCTTGTGATAATTTTCTGGCAGGAGGGAAACGACTGAAATGTCTTATATTTACCCATGTCAATGTGTTTCAGCTGGTAATAGACATTGGATGGGAAATAATCGATATCATTTGATACTCTTGAATGTTCTCAACTCATTTTAAGGCATATAAAACATTTCAGTACCAAGATTCGGCTTCAGATCAGGAGGGATACGACTGAAATGTCTTATATTTGCCCATGTGAAGGTGTTTCAGCTGGTAATATGCACTGGATGGGATATAATCTATGTAATGTGATACTCGTGAATGTTATCAACTCATTTTAAGGCATATAAATCATTGCAGTACCAAGATTCGGCTTCAGATCATTTTCTGGCAGGAGGGAAACGACCTAAATGTCTTATATTTACCCATGTCAATGTGTTTCAGCTGGTAATAGACACTGGATGGAATATAATCTATGTAATTTGATGCTCATGAATGTTCTCAACTCATTTTAAGGCAAATAAAACATTGCAGTACCAAGAGAGGGCTTGAGATAATTTTCTGGCAGGAGGAAAAGGACTCCAATGTGTCATATTTTCGCTTTATAACGTCTTGCAGCTGATAAAAGAGACTGGATTTGTTCTTATCTACCCCACATAGCCCCCATGAATGTTATAGTGTCAGTTTGAACCCTAATCTATTTAATGTGATAGGACCTACTCATGAATGTTTTCAATTCATTTTGAGAAGAAAGAAAATTCTCAAAAAATCTATAATCTGGGAAAACAATGCATAGTAAGAAAACACATGTTTTATTGTATAAAATAGACACACAGAAATAATTTCGATTACAGTGGTTTAAAAACATAAAGAAGGATAATTGACTCACGGACCATAGTCCTGTAGTGCTATTGACTAGTAGCCTATGACCAGGGCCCCGTTTCCGAAAGCATCGTTAGCCTAAGTGGATCGCAGAGTGGGTCGTACGAGCATCGTACAGTTTTCGGACCGTTACCCGAAAGCGTCGTTGGTAACGAATGTCTTGAAAACGCTCGTAGCTAACGAGTGCTCCAGGGTACTCGTAGGACGCTAAGAGCGTCGTTAGCCTACTATAGAGTGAACTCATTATTGCATGCGGGTGTCTTCATTCATAAAAAATGAAAAAATTCGGGAGTATGCAATAATACAAATTATTCTAAAGAGGTCAGAGACTCCGTGCACAGCCCCGCCTTCCCCAGTGAACCAAGAAACCCCGCGCCGTGACGAAGGGGGGATTTAACCCCCTCGGTTTGACACAGGAAACTTGAGATAAGAAGGTTAAATCGCCGGGCGTGCCAAGCTGGGACCGAACCAGCTCGGCAGTGTAGAAAGACCTATAGCCAGGGTTCGAGTTAGGTGGGAGCCATTGGGAGCTGAGCTCCCATAGAGAGAGGTCTGGCTCCCATGAAAGCAGTAAATTCAAATATATGTGGGGGTCTCGGAAAATACAGCAGCATAATATTGTAATTATGAATGACCTACTCCTCACGCTAGACACGGGTGAGAACACCATCTTAGTCTTATTAGACCTCAGTGCTGCCTATGACACAGTAGACCACCCCACTCTTCTAGCCTGTCTCCATCATTGGATTGGAATTAGGGGTTCAGCTCTGCAGTGGTTCTCCTCCTACCTCTCCCATAGATCATTTTCAGTGTCCATAGGTCAGCACACCTCCTCCTCTGCCCCTCTGTCTTGTGGGGTGCCCCAGGGGTCCATCCTGGGTCCAATCCTGTTCTGTTCCCACTGGGGAATATAATGGGGAATATAATAAGAAAATACAACCTGTCGTTCCACTTTTACGCAGACGAATCACAATTATATCTCCCTCTGAGATCCAGGGACTGCCTTCAGACGCTCCTAGAGTGTCTCAAGGAGATAAATGGGATAATTTCCTCAAATTTTAACAATAGCAAAACAGAAGTTATCATCTTCAACCCCTCTTAATTCAAAAAACCCATCTTCGCTGTCCTAGGTAGTCTAAGGCCCAATCCCGTTTCTTTGCTCACTGTCTCAACCCTACATCTCAACCCTAACCCTCATTGCTCATGATCATTGCTACCCCTAACCGACCCTACCAAATGGGACAACCCTACCCTGTAACCCTACCCAGATAACCAGAGGTCTGGTTATCTGCTAGGGGGCACGGGGAGGCCATGATGACGTCACAGGGTAGGGTTGTCCCATTTGGTAGGGTCGGTTAGGGGTAGCAATGAGGGGTAGCAATGGTACCTGGTTACCCCTGGTAACCAGGTACCATAGGTAAAGATGTTTAACCTGAAATGGTATTTATATTTTGTAATTGGCATGTTTAAATAAAGTGTTAAAAAAAAAAAATATATATATATACTATTTGTCCCTCGTAATATACCTTTATTTTGAATGTCACTTAGCTACATGTTAAAGGTGTGTGAGTGCACCCTTAGATAATAATCGGTTAAGAACAAGAACACTTTAGAAGAAACACTTTATTTAAATAAACACTGAACCACACATCTAAAAATACACACACACACCCTCTCTCAGCTTTTGAGAGAATGGTGGAGAATCACATCTTCTCCACCATTCCGCCAACTTTGCCTCGCTCTCCTCATGCCTCGCCTGCTCCCTGGCACTCTCCTCTTGGAAGGGGTGTCTGGGGTGGTGGAAGAGGTGCCTGGGGTGGAGGAGCATGAGGGAGAGGTGGGGGGGCTGGTGGCAGTGGACTCAACGATGTCCTGAAAGAAAACGAATAAGAAGGAATTAGGAATTATATGCCAGAACTGGGTGATATGGCCATATGTTACGTACAATATATAATAGCTATGTACACAATATAGTACTGCCAAAAATTACATTGATTAACCATGTAATATTACTAATATAATATAATATATTAGTATATATAATATTACTTATAGAATGTTACTTATATAATATAATATATTAGTATAAAGCTTATTTTTAACCTGGAGTCACTAGAACATGGAAGATCTGGATATCATACGACATGATATCCAGCCCGGTCTTGCAGCCCGGCCGTCGGACCCCCGCGGGCCGCCCGACCCCGGCTCCCGGCCGGGCCGCAGAGCACGATCACGGGCTGCAGCCCGGCCGAGAACCGGGGTCGGGCGGCCCGCGAAAGTCCGACGGCCGGGTCGCAGAGTGGGCCGCCCGACCCCGGCTCCCGGCCGGGCCGCAGAGCACGATCACGGGCTGCAGCCCGGCCGAGAACCGGGGTCGGGCGGCCGACTCCCCGGCCGGCCACAGACTTTCGCGATCTTCCGAGAGTCCTTGGCCGGGCTTCGTATAGTATAATTAATAATAATTAATAAAATAATTACTAGTTCATTACAGAGAAAATACTTACATTTGTGTTTTTCCAATCCTGTCGCATCTTTTCGTCCTCCATCTTGTCTAGGATATTTCTGGATTTTCCTTTTTCTCGCAAGGTATTGTGGGAGCAAGTCCGAACTGAATCGCTTTGAGGGTGCCCATCGAAAATCTCAATTTTGAGGGGATGTTAGCCCTCCCCCTAACCGGGGAAGGTAAATGAAATTCCAGGGGGGGACTGATGTACTGGTTCCGCTTCTCTCTCTCCCCTGCATGCTGTTGGACAAAGGCTGAGCACAATACAGGACGATGCACGATGATTTTTTATCACAAAGGGAAATTCTTTTAGGGAAGGGGTTTGTTATCTTTTGTGCACCACTGTTTCCCCTGTTTGTGTAACATTAAAGTTCAGTTTACCTTTATATTCTGTGTCCAGAATTAATATATTAATATATTTTTGGCATAAATAATTATCTAATGATATTCTCAATAACTTTATTGCATTCATTGACCAAGAAAATTTATATTTTGACACCAAGATTGACCTTCACAGTGGCTTGGAAGCTGATTTATTAGCATTTATAGCAGACGTTTTGTAAATCCAAGATGGCCGCCTTCCACCATCTTGATCTACTGTTGGTAAAACATCACTTACTGATATTCCTAACATCTTTACTGCATTCATTGACCCAGCAAATGTACATTTTGACACCAAGATTGACCTTCTAAGTGACTTGGAAGCTGATATATTGACATTTATAGGTTTTACATGCGAAAATCTTGGAAATCCAAGATGGCCGCCTTCCACCATCTTGATTAAGTGGAACCCCCTCTAAATTGAAAGGTATGGTGATGGAGAACCTGTGGAAAAAATTTGGTGCTTTTGTCCGCCGTGTCCCCATTTTTCTCAAATCTGGTCCTAAGCCGCCTGACTAAAAGGAATGGGAAAGGGCCTAACCCCACTCTTAAAACCATCTGCTAGAAACCTCAGCGTCGTTTTTTAATCAGAGCTATGCTTTAATAAGCAAATCTCCTCCGTCGTAAAGAACAGTTTCTACGAGCTCAGAACCATCTCTAAAATAAAGCACTCCCTATCAATGGCGGTTCTACACGGGGGCCCACGGGGGCCCGTGCCCCTGTGGACATGTCCCTGGCCCCCCCTGTGGCCCCACCGTGCTGACCAAATAAAACAATTATGAATTGATTATGATTTTACACGCGAGTGCCAAAAGCGGAACTAATGCGACGCAACGTTCTACACGGGTAAATTAGAGCGGCGCACCCAAACGGCGCACCCAAACACTGTGTTGCTGCTGCTCGGTGAATGCGAGCTCAGCAATATACTCCTGGCGAAAGGAGCTACGATTTCTCCTGTTGCAAAAATCGAAGGTAAGCAAAACGATTTAATCTTTTATGTGACTTGTTGTTCTTGTTGATCTTCCCGTGTTAAGTAGGGAGAGATAGTTATGCAACGAAGTGTAATGCATGCCCCTACGATTTTTTTCTTCTAATAGCAGCTATCATGAAACGAGGAAAGAATATAGCATCCTTTTTTGCCCCAGTAAACAAAAAAGTGAAAGAAACAGCAGTGAGAGAAACAAGTCAAGGTATTGAGAGAGCTGAGGAGCAGGAAGAGGGAGAGTCGGAGGAGGTTGGAGAGAGGGCATGTGATGAACGTGAGGGCTCTGACACAGAGAGGGAAATTTCAGAGAGTGAGAAGGATGAAGAAGAGGGTGAGGAGGAAGAAAACATACAGAGACAGAGAGAGAAACAGCCAGAGGTACAGCAAATAAATCCATGTGGATCAAGTACTGCAGGTTTGTGATGAAGAAGGTTATTTCTGTTTGCAAAGTAGTGCAATTACAATTTCATTGTAGGTCTACTGTGTATCCTTAAAATTATGCTTTCTGCTGTAAATTCAATTTGTGCCAATATGGCACAAACTTGAACTACATATAAGTAAATAAATGTTGTAGTTGTGCTCTATGTTTACTGTACATCTTTCTACAGATATCAGCAAGTCCAAGAATGATGCACCAGTACAGCCGAACTTGAATATATTCCCAACCACTTTGATGGGGGACAGAAGACGGTGCTTCAGGCAAAACTGGTATACTCTTCATCCATGGCTTGAGTATTCTGTCATAATGGACTCTACATATTGCTATGCATGTAGACATTTTAGCACACCAAAGGCCCCTGACACTGTTTTAGTTTCAACCCCTGGGTTTAGAAACTGGAAAAATGCAACTATGAGAAAGGCAGGGTTTTCAGTTCATGCAAAGTCTGAGCGACACAAGTGTGCGATGATAGCATGGCGGGATTATCAAAGTGCTGTTAAAAATGATGCAACACTAGCAGATATCCTTAACAAAGAACACACTAAACAAGTTCAAGAAAATCGGGCATACATTAAAACAATTCTCCCATAAAGACTCGATCACTGATAAGTATGAACAGGATTTATTTAAATAACGACATGGGAATATTTTGCATGGTAAATCTTTGGCATGAGCCCCATCACTGATCCAGGGTGACGTGCGGACTCGGCGTATCCTGCCAGGACTAGCAGGGGCGGAGCCTTCCCCAAAAGAGAGGACGTAGGCCTACGCCGGAAATAGGTGATAACTCGGCATGTCCTGCCGGGACTGGCAGGGGCGGAGCCGACCCCAAAAATAGAATAGCGAAAGGGGGTAATGAGACCATACATACCTGCGTAGAAGAAGTGGACAAGGATCTATACTGCTTCTGGAAGATAAAAGGCATACCCAATATACGACATATTAAGAGTCAATCATACATACCGTAAAACGATAAGCTTAAAACCGTCAGCGAGATCGATGAATCACGTAAAAGCAGTTGACATGAAATACCTCAACGAGATCAATTAAAATTTAGAGCACTCTGCAGCTGTTACGCAGCGAGCCACGTGTGCTTTCGTGCTGTACCAACTGCCGTGGTCGATTCACTCTCCGGGGTCGCTGCGTGACCTGAGTGCTTTCGCGTTGAACCACCGACGTGGTCAACGAACTCACGAGTGCCCTTGATGTGCCACCGACGTGGTCACGCACTCACCGGTGTTGTTGCAGCAAGTATTGTGAACTTCCATGTTGAACACCGACGTGGTCAACGAAATCACGAGTGCCCTTGATGTGCCACCAACGTGGTCACGCACTCACCGGTGTTGCTGCAGCAAATATTGTGTACTTCCGTGTTGAACACCGACGTGTTCAATGAACTCCGAGTGCCTTGCACTTGAGTGTTTGATATTATGCCACCGACGTGGTAATTAAATTTGCATGTGCCCGAGTTGTGCCCACCGACGTGGTCAACGCACTACCAGGGTTGCTGCAGCGAACGTGGAGTTCTGTGTTGTACCGCACCGACGTGCGCAACGAACTCACGAGTGCTTGAGTTGTTCCCACCGACGTGGGCAACGCACTCACCGGGGTTGCTGCAACGAACTAGAGTTCTGAGTTGTACCGCACCGACGTGCGCAACGAACTCACGAGTGCTTGAGTTGTTCCCACCGACGTGAGCAACGCACTCACCGGGGTTACTGCAGTCAAACCATGAGTATTAGATAACGTGCCACCGACGTGGTCATACTCACGAGTGCCCGAGTTGTTACCACCGACGTGGTCAACGCACTCACCGGGGTTGCCGCTGCAACCTTGAGTTTTATTTTCCTATGTACGCCACTGACGTGACAGCGAACTCAAGAGTGTTTTCTAGATGATCCACCGACGTGGTCACACTCGCCGGGGTTGCTGCAGGTTAACCTGAGTTATGAAACCGAATTTTGCTTTATGAATTTAGTACCTGATAACCACCACCGCCGGTAGTTGCAAATAGTGTTGCTTTTGGCAATGAAAATTATGACTAAGTCGTCATCAACAAACCTTTATCGCGTGAGAAAAACGAGACTGGACGCAACGTGGATGCTGGGCATGTGACAATAGCAGTGATTAAATGCATAGTACAATATAGTTGGCGATAAACCAAGACTAAAAAGTGTTTTACGAAAATAAGACTGCTAAAATGTCTCTTCATTTTCGTTGACCTAAGCTAGGCGATAAAGACTTATAACGTTATTTTGTTCGACTGGAACTTCAACTGTTCCAGACATAACATCAATTTTCAACCATTTACCTTATTTAACAAAACTACACACTTGTAACTTCGATAATATCTAAATGGAATTACGATAACACTGGAAGGAGTATGAATGTAACTAAAACTAAAAAAAACTAAAATGACAGCTTGACACAAGACTAGACCAACACTAGAAAGGAAACAGGCCACCAAAAACAGCTATGGTTGCAAACGTGTAAAACCTGTCTTAACCGACGTTAGAGAGCATCGTGTGCGCTTGAAGAAAGAACCTTGAATTCGACCGGATGTAGGACGTAGAGTTCTGTGTTGTACCGCACAGACGTGTGCAACGAACTCACGACTAGTGCCTGAGTTGTGCCCCAGTTGTGCGTTGACCCACCGGGGTTACTGCAGTCAACCATGAGTAATAGATAACGTGCCGCCGACGTGGTCATAGTCACGAGTGCCCGAGTTGTTACCGCTGCGCTTTGGTCAACGCACTCACCGGGGTCGCCGCAGCGAACCTTGAGTTTTATTTTTTCCATGATATGCCACCAACGTGACACCAAACTCAAAGAGTGTTTTCTAGATGATCCACCGACGTGGTCGAACTTGCCGGGGTTGCTGCAGGTTAACCTTGAGTTATATAGCCAAATTTTGCTTTATGAGTTTAGTACCTGATAACCACCACCACCAGTAGTTGCAAATAGTGTTGCTTTTGACACCGAAAATTATGACTAAATGTCGTCATCGACAAACCTTTATCGTGTGAGGAAAACAATGCTGGTCATATGACAATAACTATAATTAAATGCGTAGTGCGATGTTGTTGGCGAATACAAACGAGACTGAAAGTGTTTTACAAAATAAGACTGCTAAAATGTCTTCATTTCCGTTGACCTAAACTAGGCGATAAACTGTAATGACGTTTTGTCCAAACGGAACTTCAACTGTTTAAGACATAACAACATCAATTTTCGACCGTTTACCTTATTTAACAAATCTACGCACTTGTATCTTTGATAATACCTAAACGGAATTTCAATATGTTGCATATTCTTGAAGAAAGTTGTCCAATCCCGGGATGCTTTTAACTGACTTCATTTATTATAAAGTCGGCATGTTTCGGTATGGTAACTGAAGCTTAACGGAGGGAATTGTATCTAACGCGTGTGAGAGGAAAATACCGTGATCTACTTAGGCCCGGGGTGGCTCTCTGCCGTCTACCTATTGATCTCTGGCCTCTCGAAACCACCCGCTAGAGAGGACGTCAAGTGGGCGTGGCCTAGTGGGCGTGGCCGGGGTGACGTAAAGGCTTCGGCTCCTTCTGTGGTGGAGCAGCCTTCAATAAGGTCTTGCTCCCCTTGTGGCTATGTGAGGGAAATGCAGCTCCTTAAAATACTTACACTAAAAATACACTAGAAAGAGTATGAACGTGTCTAAACTAATAAAAACAAAAGTGACACCTTGACACAAAGACTAAAACTAGAATGGAAACAGGCCGCCAAAAACAGCTGTAGTAGCAAACGTGATAAACCTGCCTTAACCGACGTTAGAGCATCGTGTGCGCTTGAAGGAAGAACCATGAATTCGACCGGATGTAGGATTCGTAAGCTGTGGAAGACCGCTTTCCCAGCCGTTTGATAGACGCGACCGGCAACCCTTGTTCAGCGGCTGTGGTCGCCGCTCCAATCCGGAAGGAGTGGCCAATGTAGAGGGGAGATGGTGGGCCGCACCCTTCTACCACCGTCGCGAGATTGACTCTGAACCACCCTTTAGTCATTGGCAGGCCGCAAATAAACAGGTGATTCGGGGACGTGCGTTGCCGAAGCTTGAGATAAAGGAACATGGAAGCGTAAGGACAGAGTTGTTGATTCTTGAAATGATAATAGTAACAGCTGCTCCTAGGCTATCGCTTTTAGATGAAAAAATGCCTTGAAGAGAAGGTGACATCAGCGAAAGTCAGGCCCCGTGTAGGGGAAAAAGTCTGAGTAGGAGACGTGTACGCATAAACCCAACGCATAAACCCGAGAACGCATAAACCCGTAAAACGCATGAACCCGTAGAACGCATGAACCCGTAGAACACATGAAGCCGTAGAACACATGAAGCCGTAGAACGCTGTAATATGTTAAAATAAGGATGAAAACTCCCAGAGAGAGCACACTAATCTATTCAAAATATCGAGTGAGTTGGAGTGGCCAACACACATAAATAATTGTAATACACCAAAATTGTTAACTGACATACATGGCTAAACAAGCAAATGAAAAATTAAATACCCCGTGTAGGGGAAAAGTCTGAGTAGGAGACGTGGACGCATGAACGCATGAACCCGAGAACGCATGAACCCGTAGAACAGTGAGAAAACACCGTCTCGAGTAATATGTTAAAATAAGGATGAAATCTCCCAGCTCTGAGAGAGCACACTAATCTTTTTGAAATATCGAGCGAGTTGGAGTGGCCTACACGCGTAAATAATTGTAATAGGCCTACACCAACATTGTTAACTGTCATACGTAGCTAAACGAGCAAATGAAAAATTAAATACCAACGCGACTGAAGCTATTAACAATAAGACTATAAATAATCATATAAAATTATACCATAATGTACCTGTTCTTTGTCTTTGGATCTTTTGAATAAATTGAACGATATGTGAATCGCATTGCGAGCAGAGGAACGTGAGAGTTAGTGAGCAGCAGCTGAACCAATCTAAAGGCCCTTCGTCAATAAAAACCTTTTAGTAATAATCAGTTACCACAGTGCCTAAAACCCATCAACTTCATTCATGTTAAAGTGAAGGGAAAAACCTCAGACACAAGGAGTTAACCAAACAGTGCACGGTATAAAGATAATTATGAACCTTTGATTGCGAACGTAGAGTTCTGTGTTGTACCACACCGACGTGTGCAACGAACTCAACGAATTCAACCGGATGTAAAATCCGTATGCTGTGGAAGACCACCTTCCCAGCCGTTTTGACGCTGCTTTGTTATCGCAAAACATGGTTATACGTTAACGCCGCCATACTTTGCCCCACAGAACCCTAGCTGCTGCGATAGGGTAAAGCTCGAACAGCGCAGACGACTCTGACCCGAGGGCGAACGTACCAGCTTCGACTGGCCATCCCTCAGCAAACCATTGCCCTTGGAAGAAACCCCCTAACCCAACCGAGGGAGCCGCATCCTGAAGCTGGACTGGTAGAGCTGTGAGAGAAAATACGCTGCGGGGGCTAACGCGGGGACTGCAGTAGCCATGGTAGCAGGGCACGTGCAAGGTGCTTATCCTGTGAAGGCTGAGAAGCCGAGCCTGATGGTTGCTGGAAGTAGAAAGGCGCCGTGGCGACCGAACGACAGCGGGTTGGGGGCCTGGCCCCGTCCGGAGTTCCGCATGGCGTTTCGACGGTCGTCCATTCCTGTCGCCAATTCTTTGCCCCAACTCGGCGAGGGTTTTGTAGAACCGGGTGGATGTCCGTGTTGGAACGTTTTGGTTTGTTGTTTGATACCGGGGACCGGAAAGAACGGCTTTCTCCTGCTCTCGCTTGCCGGACCAAAGTAGTAGGGGCCGACCAGCACAAATCCGAAGTTATGTCCTCTTGGTGTGTATTAACCGACGTGCAGACTAAGCGAGCGAGATATGCGAGATAATTAGAAGCACAGTAAAGGCAGCAGCATGGCGTCGAACGAAGACCTGAGCAGCAAAGACATATGTTAGACTACATCTTTATAGAGGCAGGTGTAGGCAGGTGATTGGTAGCTGGTGATTGGCGGCCAGCCGCGCGTGATTTGAGGTCCTCCTGGTAGAACTACCAGCAGGCTTAGACATTTGGGGAGTGCTGTTACTTACAGCTACACAAAACATAGGCACAAGAGGGCAGTGATGAATCTGAAGAGTCCAATAACAAAGGAAAACTTTAGGGAATTCTTAGGCACAGTTCCGCTAAACCTACGACCCACCTATGTTAAGAGAAGATTAACTTCTATTAACATGCAAAGTACACGAAGCAAGATCATCCAGAATGGAGGGTGTGGGTATGTTTGGCAGTAAATGGTTCGTTCTGAATCATAGGAAGAAGTGAAGACAGTGAGGTTTCAGCATCATGGCAGATGAACAAAGGATGTTCAAAAAAGTGAACAGATTTCTTCACACTCAGGGTACTAATTATAAGGGGGCCATTAAGGAGAGTTTCTCCATTTTGAATCTGCAGAGAGGTTAGATGCGCAAGCCTAACTGGAAAAAATAGTGAAGCTTACTGGAAAGATTCGACGGCCTGAACTACAAAAATAACCTTGTAGGGCCAAGCATACGATGGCGCTGCCGTTATGAGCGGTAAACATTCAGGGGTTCAGGCAAGGATCAAAGAACAGCTAAATTTGCCTTCTACATTCATTGTAGTGCACACTGTCTCAATTTAGTGTTAGTTGAGGTAGTCAAAAATGTCCCAGAAACAGAGGAGTTTTTTTCTTGTTACAGAGCCGTTATATTTTATCCTCTGGCTCATATGTGCCACCCAAAATGGCCCCTGGCTCTTCTTCGCAAAAAGAAATGTATGGCAAAACAAGAAGAGTTGCAACGTTTAAGCGACACACGTTGGGCATGCCGATTTCTAGCCCTACGCAACATAATGGACACTCTACCTGCCCTTAAACGACTACTGCAACAGATTGCTCAAGAACGCCACGGTGAAAGAACTGTTGAGGCCCGAGGTCTTCTGCCTCAAATTGACCTACAATTTGTTGTGCACCTTGTCACTCTTAGTAAGTTGTTTGGGGAGACAAAACTACTGTCTGACATGTTACAGTCACAAACTGTTGATCTGGCTAGAGCTGTTGACTTGGTAAATGCTTTAGTCCAGACATTGAAAGACCACAGGCAGGAGTCTTTCTTTGATAAGTTGTGGGATGAAGCATTGACTATTTGTGAGCACTGTGATTCTGCACCATCAGTGGCAAAACGTCAGACAATGCTGAGCACTAGGCTCAGTGGCTACTGCACACTAAGCACTGTTGGTCAGAGGGAGGTAGAACGTGACAAAGCTATGTTTTGCACATCGTTTTTCTATCCTGTAATTGACAGCATGCTCAAGGAGTTGAACAGACGTTTCTCCAATACCAACTGTGAGCTCATGACAAGCATACAGTCTCTCAACCCCCAGAGTGATGCCTTTTTAAAGGAGAACAATGTTTTTTCATTTGGCCGTTTGTACAATGCAGACATTGATGATTTAGGGCATGAGCTCCATCAATTTAAGAGAGTTTTGGACAGAAAAATACAGAGTGGTGAAATTACAAAGCCATGCAATACAGTTGAGCTGGTTTGTTTTATTGAGCCATACAGGGAAGTTTTCTTTGAACTCTTTAGACTGTGCAAGATTGCCGTAACCCTTCCTGTAAGCTCAGCCTCTTGCGAACGCAGTTTCTCCACACTGAAACTGATCAAAACCTTCCTGCGGTCCACCACTACTGACATGAGACTCAGTGATCTTGGTGTCCTGAGCATAGAGTCCAGAAGGGCCAAGGCTCTGGATCTGGATGCATTTGTGGACCGTTTTGCCAGACAGCACAACCGCCGTATCCTGTTGTTGTAGTGTAGTGTTTACATTAATAGGTAATGTCACATTTTTATACCCTTTGCTGTACCCTGGAGGTTTGTTCACATTGAATTGACATACTGTATTTGTACCCTGTACTGTATTTTTCATTTTTCTACGGCCCTACCTCCTTTAGCTTCAGGATTTAGGGCATGAGCTCCATAAATTGAGTGGTTAAGTTAAAAAGCCATGCAGTACAGTTGAGCTGGTTTGTTTTATTGGGCCATACAGGGAAGTTTTCTTTGTATTTTACTGATTTGAAAATAAAATAAATAAATCTTTAAATATCATTTTGTGCCTTTTTTTTGTGCCCCTCTGGTTGAACACCGGCCCCTCTTTGGCCCCCCTAGTAAAATTTGTCTAGAACCGCCACTGCTCCCTATCATACCACAATCTGGAAATAGTCATCCATGCTTTCATAACATCACGGCTGGATTACTGTAACTCCCTCTACCTTGGTCTCCCTCAGTCCCTCAAATCATGCCTCCAAATAGTTCAAAATGCAGCAGCAAGACTGTTGACTGGGTCAAAAAAGTGGGAGCACACCCGTTCTTGCTTCCCTTCACTGGCTGCCAGTACAACAAAGGATCATTTTTAAGACTGTTCTTATGGGGTTCAAAGCCATCAATGGTCAGGTCCCATCTTATATATCAGACCTTTTACACCACTCAGCCACTAGGTCCCTAAGATCCTCTAATAAGGGTCTTCTACACATCCCCCGTTCCAGACTGAAACAAAAAGGTGACCAGGCCATCGCTGTAGCTGCTCCGCGCTTGTGGAACCAACTGCCACCCGACATAGGTGATGTGCCCTCCATTTATGCCTTTAAATCAAGGCTCAAAACCCATCTGTACAACCTTGCTTTCCCTCCCCATTGACCATCTGACCTCTGCACTACTGCCTTTGTTTGTGTGTGGATGTCAGGTTTTATGTCTTTTATTTTAATTTTATTCTAATGTTGTTATTTTGCCTTCATGTTTGCCTACTGAATGCACTATGTACAGCACTTTGGTCAGTGCAAACACTTATAAATGTGCTTTTATAAACACATTTTACTTACTTACTTACTTACTTACTTACTTACTTACTTACTCATATCCCCTTCCCCAGTATTCATCTCTCTCGCTCAATGAAAAAAAGGAAGGAGTAACAAGGAAGATGTGGTTGAGGGAGGAAAGGTGGGGTTAAGTCTTCACTGCTGATCAAATTATTATCTGAGCCACAAAAGCATGAAATTGCTTGACATTTTGTCTGCCCCCTCCCTCTTCCTCCCATGAGTTTAGCTATTAGCGGTTAGCTTGGATGTGCCCCAGAGAAGAAGAGGACAGGAGCAGGATGACCAGAACGGCTTCACTGACTCAACCATGTTTTTGGGAGAAGTCGACTGCCGTGGAGAAAAGGGTTTGCTCCTCAGCATATCTAGGGGTAACCAGCATCCACAGGAAGGTGTTATTATAATTAAAAGATATTCATTAAGAGCAGGGGCTGATAATAATGCTGATATACATCAGGCACGGCGCCAGGATTCCAGTTGTAGATGGGCCAGACCAATTGTGGGTGGTCCTTAAATTATAAACGTTATCAAATCGCTGTTTAACCTAATACAAATGACTGACTAATATACTGTTATATTATCTGTGCATAGAGAGATTTGAATAGCTTGATGTTCTTTAAATATTTTGCTGCATTGTAAAAAGTTTCGTGCATAGGAATGTTCTTCTGCGGCTTTCATGTAAATCGCACCATCTTTCAATGTCTTTGTTAAATGCGACTGCATCACCTTCTCTCCCATGATAGTCAGCAGCTCGCGGAATTCACAGTCTCTCCAGTTAGAACTGCTCATATCGCTGCGTTATTGTCTCTGTTGTAGAGACAACACAGCAACACCTCTACCAAGACCCCCCCCCCCTCTAATCGAATTTACATAAAAAAGAAACCGCCAGTGTGTAGGTCCGGGAGTGTAAAAACGTCTCTTGGTTCTGACCAAAGAAGAGCGCTTTGAAATCTCCATTACGCACCATATCTGGCTGTGCTTTAGCGTGTCACTCTATGAATTTAAGGCCTAGAGACTGTAAAAGTGGTCAGGAAACGAATATTTCCAAAATAGTTTAGTTATATTCGTATAACATGAGGCCGACTATTTCATAATTCTGTTTAATTATTTTAAGTTTTTAACAATATTTCGATTTCATTAGCAACACACTGAGCTTGGCTTATTATACAAAGAAGATGCATTCAAATGTAGGAGACTACGAGATAATAACTAATACAATAGCCTACCGGCAATTCACGGTCATCCACGAAGATGAACAGCCCTGTAACGCAAATCGGATCAAGCATCAACATGAACAAAGTTTGCTGCATTGCAATAAAGCATTTCAGAAGCCTTTAAAAAAAAGTAATGATAATAATGATTAAAATATATTAGCCTTTATTTTTATTTTTTTGAAGTTTTTAGGTGGGCCTGTTGAACAGGGGGTGTTCTTAGGTCCGTCAGCCCCACCCATAATGCCGTGCCTGATATACACACAGTCAGTACTCTGTTTCCAAAGTTGTAATTTCAAAGGTGGGGGGGGGGGCGTCTCACTTTGTTTTGCTTCCCACTGCTTGGCTTCGACCGATCGTGATGCTGAAACCATAGATGTGTGAGTATGCGTTAATACTCAAACTGGAAAACAAACCTGAATGGGTGAATGTGTCTGCAACCCTCTAACTATTGACACTGGAAGAACAAACGCTCCTAAAATTGTACTTGATCACTGTGTATGTGTTTGGATTTCCTTCAAAGAAACATTAATTGTACAAACTCGTACAAATATGTTGTTTTGGAAGGGGAAACAGAAATGTTATTAGAGGTGCTACAACCACAAAATCAGCGGTAGCGGTTGGCCTCTTCAGTCCAGCACAGGCAGCCATTAAGGAAATTATGTTCTTCCAATATGGCACTGATAACCAAGCCAACAGCATCATCTACCATCTTAGATTGGCCTCATCTTGGCCAGTGCTGGTACATTAAAGTCTTCTCGTAGCTAGTGTAATAACATGTTCATGTTCCTGTGTGAAAACAGAACCCAAGCCATGGTCCCTCAACCCAGTCGCCAAGAAAAAACGTCCACTGTGTACGTTTCCATGAACACTGGATACGTAGCATTTCAACGTAAAAAATAGCGTGTTATACCTACAGTATCCACGTGTGCCGCTGTGGAGGCGGGTTTCGGGGTTTGGGTTTCACGGCTTTCGCGGCAAATTGTGGACACGATTGTTTAGGGGGGGGGGTGGGAGACTGTTGTTGACCGGGGAGGGGGGGGGGGGGGAGACACGTTTGTTGAGGGGGGGGGAGACACGAAACACGTTAGTTGAAGGGGGGGGGGGGGGACACGTTTGTTGAGGGGGGGGGAGACACGTTTGTAGGGGGGGGGCACGCTCGACAACGAGAGTTGGTTTGTATTGAACGCTCGACAACGAGAGTTGGTTTTTATTGAACGATACTTCAACACGGAACAGCTGCACGAAACGATGGTCAGGTCACTCTCGGTGACGGTGTCGACAATAATGAACACACGAACAATGTTAATAGAACAACACACAACCACATAACATCCCGAACCCATTAACCCCACTTAATCCTAACAACAAAACAAGTTAACAAAAGCCCCATTTGTCAACTGAGAACCCCAATTCCCAGAATCCCCCGCGGCTCCGAAACACGGCGTAGCTTATATTAATCTTTATTATCTGAATGGGAAATGCAATATTTTAGGACAGATACACCATTTAACGCGTTTCTAATGACATTTCTAGCGAGAAATGTACATTTTCCTTACATAATCTTCAGTCAGTGAATGTGTATGATCTTTATTAATCTTTATTATCTGAATGGGAAATGCAATATTTTAGGACCGATTCACCGTTAAACGTGTTTCTAATAACATTTCTAGCGAGAAATATACTTTTTACTTGCATAATCTTCAGTCAGTGATTGTGTCTGATCTTTAGTTTTATAGTTATTAGGATTTGATCGGCTCGCTCGCATGTTTCAACGACGTCAGGTTGCTTTCGCTAAACTAGCAGCTCACGTGCTTCCTGCGTTTGTGTTATTAAACTGTTACTTTATGTAACTTTTAATGATATCATCTTGTTAGAAACACGTATATCTGAGAGCCAACCCAGTCGCCAAAAGCATACCTACGTTGACAGTGTACGTTTCGTGAACACTGGATTACGTCGCATTTCAACATAAAATAGCGTGTTATACACACACACACACACACGCACGCACAGACACACACACAAGCACACACAAGCACACACACACGCACGCACAGACACACAGACACAGACACACACACACACACACACACACACGCACACACGCACACGGTGCATTTCGCTGCTAAAAAGGAAGTAGAGGATGGCTCTACTTAATGTGAGGTCTCTTAATAACAAATCATTTTTAGTTAATGATTTTATTACCACTTCTAAACTGGATTTTATGTTTTTAACTGAAACATGGCTGGAACAAATTAACAGTGCAACCGTTCTGATAGAGACAGCTCCTCCCAACTATAACTTTTTTGATGCATGTAGATCTGGAAAAAGAGGTGGAGGGGTTGCTGCTATATTTAAAAATGTATTTCAGGGGAAACAGATGTTATTTGGTGATTTTCCATCGTTCGAATACCTTAAGTGCTGTATTGAAATGCTCCCCCAGAGTTCTCCTATTAATTATTTACAGGCCACCCACATATTCTGCAAATTTTTTCGATGACTTCACAGAATTATTGTCTAGCATCTCCACAGAATTTGACTGTCTAGTTATAACTGGTGACTTCAATTTTCATACTGATGATTTGTGTGCAAAGAAACTTTTTGCCATTTTGGACACATATGAACTGTCTCAACATGTGAAAGAGGCTACTCATTGTAAGGGGCACACTCTAGACCTGGTTATCACAAGGGACTCAATGTTTCTGATCTCTCTGTGACTGATCCTTCCTTGTCTGACCACTTTTGTGTTTTCTTTAACATATCTTTTATTCCCGACATACAGACAAAATCAAACACTGTCAAAAAACGGTATATCAATGAAGATTCTAATGTACTTTTTAAAAAGGCCATCTCCTTGCTACCACCTCTAAACCAATGTTCTGCTGATGATCTTGTAGAAAACTTTAATTTGAAAATTTTGAAAGTCATGGATGTCATTGCACCTTATAAGGTTAAAACGATTTCTGGAAAGCAAAAGGCACCCTGGAGAAAAGCTGCTTCTGTACAGCAAAACTTCATATTCACCATGATATCTATAAAGAGAGCCTCCTTGCCTACAATTTAGACTTAAAAAATGCCAGAGAAACATTTTTCTCCAATATCATTAAAACCAACACTAATAATGCAAAAACCCTATTTGCAACTGTTGACAGACTGACCAACCCCCCAACAGAAATTCCACCTGATCTCCATTCCACGCAGAAATGCAATGAGTTTGCAGCTTTTTATATTGATAAAATTGAAGGTATCAGACGCGCCATCAATATCTCCACTTCAAACAAAAATGTTGGACTACCACCCTGTTCATGCAAAAATTACGTGGCAAGGATGGCATGCTTTAATGTTATAGACTCTCAAAATCTTGTGGAAACTGTGACACAACTAAAGCCATCCACCTGTTGCCTTGATACTATACCTACCAACCTCTTTAAGAATGTTTTCGACTGCCTAGCAGTAGACATATTGCAGATAGTTAACAACTCTCTCCAGTCAGGCAATTTCCCAAAAGCTTTGAAAACTGCAGTTATTAAACCCCTTTTAAAAAAGCGGAGCCTAGATGCCTCTATTATTAACAACTACAGACCAATATCAAATCTACCCTTCATAAGTAAAATCATTCAGAAAGTTGTCCTCCAGCATCTTAATCACTTCCTGGCATCAACTGGTTGCTATGACACCTTCCAATCAGGATTTCGACCCCTGCACAGCACTGAGACCGCCCTTATTAAAGTTGTAAACGACATCCGTCTTAACACAGACTCTGGCAAAACCTCAATACTAATGCTACTTGACCTCAGTGCTGCATTCGACACTTTAGACCATACATTACTTCTGGAAAGGTTAGAAAACTGGGTGGGGCTTTCAGGCACTGTCTTAAATTGGTTCAGGTCCTACCTACAAAATAGGAACTACTTTGTTTCCATTGGCGACTTTGTATCAGAATCAACCAACGTGACATGTGGAGTCCCACAAGGTTCGATCTTAGGACCCTCTTTATTCAACATCTACATGCTCCCACTAGGGCAAATCATGCAAAATAACAATATTGACCATCATTGCTATGCTGATGACACGCAAATCGATGTATCGCTATCACCAAATGACTATCGGCCCATAGATCTGCTGTGCCAGTGCATTGAACAAGTGAAGGAATGGATGTGCCGACATTTCCTTCAACTAAATGAGGACAAAACAGAGATAATTGTATTTGGTTCTAAAACGGAAAGGCTTAAAGTAACCCAACACCTTCACTCTCTGTCCCTGAAAACCTCAATCAAAGTCAGAAATCTAGGGGTTATCATGGATTCAGATTTACATTTTGACAGTCACATCAAATCAGTTACAAAATCGGCATATTATCACCTTAAGTGATAATATTTAGAGGGCTCATGTCCACCGAAGACTTACAAAAACTTGTACATGCCTTTATCACTAGTAAGCTTGATTACTGCAATGGTCTCCTTACAGGTCTCCCAAAACAAACTCTGAGGAAGCTTCAGCTTGTTCAGAATGCTGCTGCTAGAGTTCTAACAAAGACCAAAAAATTTGATCATATTACACCAATTCTGAAATCGTTACATTGGCTTCCTGTAGGTCAGAGAATTGATTTTAAAATCATGTTGCTTACCTATAAATCCCTACATGGTTTAGGCCCAAAATATTTAACTGATATGCTTCCACTACATCAGCCTTTTAGACCACTAAGAAGCTCTGAGACCAATCTGTTAATTATCTCCAGAGTAAACACAAAACATGGGAAAGCAGGATTTAGTTACTACGCAACAAATAGCTGGAATAAACTCCCAGAGGATTTAAGACTTGCCCCAACTCTGAGCACCTTTAAAACAAGACTGAAGACTTTTATGTTTGCTATAGCTTTCTGCTAAATCTTAAATACATTGCACTTTCTAAAAAGCTTTTTTAACTTTGCCTTTATTTTCTATTTTAATACTAAAATGCCTTTTTAACTTTCTATTTTGTGCATATGTTTTTCTTTTACTTACCTATTATTGTATTTAATTGTATGACAATGTTTATATGTGAAGCACTTTGAGTCTGCCTTGTGTATGAAAAGTGCTCTATAAATAAAGTTGCCTTGCCTTGCTTTGCCTTGCCTAAAGCACTGTAGGCGCTTCGGTGAGGCTGTGATGAAGTTCAATATTTATTGGGCCGTGTCTAGACAGTTACAAACATCCCTGACAGACTGTGCACAATCACCAAACTGAGAGCGTGGTTTCTGCAGTGAACATAGACTGCTGCGGGAAAATGTGCTGCGATGCGTACCTGAACGCTGCACCCTTTCCTGTTTACATTACCAGTACCATCATAAGGCGTTTTTACACAGCCAAATATGCCGTCGTATGTACGCCTTTTTTTCGCGGCATTTACACTACCTGAGGTAAATTGCCTGTTTGAGCTAGCACCCCGATTTACCCTCCCGGAACCTACACACATTTGCGGTTTATTCTGATTCTGATGTAAATGCAACGGCTCCGCGGTTTCGGGGGTGGGGGGGGGGGGGGCTTGGATAGAGGTGTTGCTGTGCTGTCATCATGAGCATTTCTTACTGGAGAGACAGTGAAATCTGCGAGTTGCTGATCCTGTGAGAGAAGGTTATGCAGTCACATTAAACAAAGACCTTGAAAGATGGTGCGATCTACCAGAGAGACGCAGCGGAACTTTCCTTACGAGGCTTTTGTCGGGATAAAAAACAAGTGCAATATTCTTTATTTTTTCAAAATAAAGAATATGTTGCCGTTTTTGCTCTTGTAAATAGTTAATCGCGTTTGTAGCCTACACTCTGACGTGAACTAATTCTTGCATGCGGGTGTCTTCATTCATCAAAAAATAAATACATTCGGGAGAATGCAAATTATTCTAAAGAGGTCTAGACTCCGTGCGCAGCCCCGCCAAGAAAGCCCGCTTCATGACGAACGGGGGGATTGACCCCCTCGATTTTACACAGGAAACTTGAGATAAGACGGTGAAATCGCTGGGCGTGCCAAGCTGCGACCGAACCGGCTTGGCAGTGTAAAAAGGCCTATGCATCATCCTGCCCAACAATACGGGCTAGACCAAACTCTTCTGATTGGGTCTATGGAAGCATATATGTAGCAAAATTCAAATGGCAATGCAATTTGCAATTTGCAATTCAATAAGTAATTACGTTATGCAATTGACAATGCATTATGCAATTTCATAATGTAATTTGTAAATACGTTATTCAAACTGTATTTTAATATGCAAAGTGACAATGCAATCCTCAATTAAATTTGCAAAAGTTACAACAATACAAATAGAATAACATTTTGTCAAATTATTTTGAGTTCCTTTATTCAAATTGAAAAGCTATAGCGTCCCCGTGATTGCAATCCACTTCGCCACGCTCCGTGTGTTGCGATATTCAAATGACATTTCAATCCGCAAAACGGAATCCAAAGAGGAATCCAAAGAGGAATCCAAAAAGTCAATATGCAAAGTGGCAAACGTATCAGCCAATCAGCGTCTGGGCGGGAACTACTTCACTTTCTATTGTGTCTGACTGTTTTATGTGTGGGGGGTGGGAGGGGAATTTCGATTATCTATGGAGCACAACATAAACATTAGTAAAAGAACTCTAGAAAGAGTGCTTCATAGGAATCAGCTGTGGCGAAGACGCAATAAGGCGGACATCGGAGAAGTAGCCGATTTCATACATCGCCAATTACAGTCCTCTGGCCAACAACATGGCTACAGGTGGATGCAACAGAAGTGTTGGATGGCAGGGATCATCACGGACAGAGAGACCGTTCGTCTCTTGCTGCGTCAAATGGATGGTGGTGGCGTGGATCTCCGTGCACGGCACCGTCTGAGACGTAGAGTCTATGTCAGTCGTGGCCCGAATTATGTGTGGCACATAGATGGATATGACAAATTGAAGCCGTATGGGATATGCATCAGTGGTTGCATTGATGGGTTCTCGCCAAAGATGATCTGGCTAAACACCCACTCAACTAACAGCGACCTACGTCTTATAGCGGGGTATTTCATTGATTCAGTGATGCAGCATGGTCGCCCATTGAAAGTGAGATTGGATCGCGGGACGGAGAACACACACATTGCCGCAATGCAAAGTTTTATTCACAGCAGTGAAAACGGCATTTCCCCAGACTGTGTCACTCTAGGTCCAAGCACGGGGAACCAACGTATTGAACGCTGGTGGTGTACGGCTGATTTCTATGAAGCACTCTTTCTAGAGTTCTTTTACTAATGTTTATGTTGTGCTCCATAGATAATCGAGCCAAAATTTCAGCATTTGTATACCTCCGTCTGAAATAATCTTTAATAATCGAGTTCATCATCTCCAGCTAATCTACTGTAATAATAGGCTATATGTAGCACCTATGGATAAGCTACAATTAGGCTACAATGACTGGTCTGGTCCTGTTGAGAAGTTATCTCATTATAATGAGATAGTATCTCATTATAATGAGATATATATAATGAGTTGTGACCTGCATTTTTTTTCTTTTACGTGGCGGAAACGGGCTTCCATACATACGAACTAGAAGTGAACAAGGAAATTACGAGCAAGTGACGTAGTTCCCGCCCAGACGCTGATTGGCTGATACGTTTGCCACTTTGCATATTGACTTTTTGGATTCCTCTTTGGATTCCGTTTTGCGGATTGAAATGTCATTTGAATATCGCAACACACAGAGCGTGGCGAAGTGGATTGCAATCAAGGGGGCGCTATAGCTTTTCAATTTGTATAAAGGAACTCAAAGAATTTGACAAAATGTTATTCTATTTGTATTGTTATAACTTTTGCAAATTGAATTGAGGATTGCATTGTCACTTTGCATGTTAAAATACACTTTGAATAACGTATTTACAAATTACATTATAAAATTGCATAATGAATTGTCAAATGCATAATGTAATTCCAAATTGCATTGCCATTTGAATTTTGCTACATATATGCTTCCATATGGGTCAGCAATAGCCCTGTGTCAATGCCCAGCCTCTGCGTTTGAATGATAATGAATTAATGGAATGTTGAATATTTACACCAAAGATTCTAGACTAGACAGTGCGTGCAAATAAATGAAAGCTTTTACAAGCAGTTACAATCCTACGAACGTCGTTAGTGCAGTGCACGCGCGTTGCCTTGTGAGAGGGTTGCCTTGTGACGTGCCGTTTGATCGGTACATTAAGAGGAGGTTCGGGAAACGCACCAAAGAAATTGACGATGGTTTGCAAGATCCTTTGTGAGAATGATCGTACGAGCGTGGATCCATCGTTATCGGGAAACAGGGCCCAGGTCACATGGAGAGATGTTTAATCTCAACGATGTATCCTTCTGCTAAAAATCAACTCTCATGTCAGGTAGCCAATGTAGTATTTGCAATCTAGATTAAGGCCGAATCTCGATTCTTCCCCTTGCCCCTTTTGCTTTGTCTTTGTCTTTGTCTTAACCCTAGCACTTGCAAGTGTAAGGGACAAGGGCTGAGATCTTTCCCCTATGAAATGAGACGCCACTCGGTTTCGGGTACGTCATCATTCTGTCTGTGCTCATGACGTCATCAGGAATCTTACTCTGCCTGGCCCGCCCAGAGACGTTGGCCCGCCAATGAGACTCGACCGTGCGAGCGCCACATGTGTGTGTGTGAATACACACACTGTAACGCAAGTGTTTCTTGTCGGTTCTTTGACGTGTCTTGTATTTCCACAACGGGACTGTCGTGGGGGTTATCTAAGCCATGGTTGAGAAGGAATTGGGGGAAAGGAACTTTGGTTTGACTCGCTGAAGTACATGAACTGCGACATGCCGCCGGTTGCCGCGATGCACCATCGCCCGGCAGCGGGCAGCCGGCCGCAGGCAGCGCGCGGTTCAGTCGACTTCAGGTTGATGTGAAAGTGGAACCCGACAAAGTCGTTTGTGATTCATAATATCGTCTGGAGGCGCACACAATATGTTATATGATATAGATATCTATGTATTATATGATATTATTTAGATATAGAGCTCCAGGACTGTAACGCAAGTGTTGTACACTTCCTTGTTATTTGGATAACCGTTCTGCTGTTGGTGTGATGGCGCATAACACGTCGGACTCTCGTCTCTGGTATTTCTACAACGAGACTCGTATTGGGGGTTATCTCAGCCAAGGTTGAGAATGAATTGGGGGGAAGGAACTTTGGCTTTGACTCCCTCAAGAACATGAACCACGACAAGGAGGAGAAAGGGATCTTTGCCGGGCAGCGCTTATGCACCTCCGCCTCCGGCGGTGGTCCTTCAGCGGGGCTCAAGCGGGAGACATTCGCCGCCAACAATCCCTTTCTCCTCCATGTCGTGGTTCATTTTCTTGAGGGAGTCAAAGCCAAAGTTCGCGTTATCCAACGCGAGTAACGCGTTAAAACTACCGTTTGAAAGCTTCAGTTAAGACCTACAATACTATGCATCGTTCGTGTAGCACATTTCAGATCAAACCGAGTCATTATAAACATATAAAAAGTTGTGTAGATAGCTGTAAAATATTCCTCGCTTCAAGCAGCCATGTTCTTTTGAAAATTCCCGGTTTCGCTATGTGCTCTGGGATAGCCCTTGGAGGAGCAAGTGAGCTCTCAAATCATCTTAAAAATAAGGGGTACATAGCACTCTATCTTATCCCTTAATCTTGATCAAATTGGGTATTGAGACACCACTAGCTCTCACATGAACGCGCAACTTCAAGGGTAAGGGGGAAGATAAGGGGTAAGGGGAAGTATTGAGATTGGGCCTAAGTGTCGTTGATGACACTTCTACATGTCATTGAGTGGCCCCCTAAATGATAATAGTCTTTAGCATTTTGTTTGCTTTTAAGAGTCATTCGTGGAGAACTCTAAAAGATAGGTCTTATCATAGCCCTAAAAGTAAACATCATACAATAAATTACAATACATGAGTTCACAGCTGCAATATTTTTTTTATTATTATTATCGACAACAGTTAGCTGAACATTATAGGGTCCCGTCCTTCCACTCCCTGTTTTCTCAGTTAAACACAGAAATCAACTACATTTGTCCCAGTGTTAAATGTGAAATGAAGCAAAAAATAAGCTCTCTTTCTCCGGTAACGCAGACGTTCTCAACACCTGTCTTCCTCGTTGTTCGTTATATTTGTCTCTAACTCATGCTCGAATCTTTCAACGATCGATGCTTCAGATTTTGGGGATGCAACGGAATATATGATGCACCAATCGCCCCGCTCTCTGCCAACACAGGAATGCGTTTTTCTTGAAGTCCGGAGTTGGCAAGTACGAACTTCCAAGTCCGCGAGTACGTAGTACGCGTACTAGGAATTAAGAAACGGCCATTGTTTCTAAACAGGGGTGGTACCGCCCCTTGGGGGGCGTTCGCACAACCTCGGGTGGCGCTGGGAACTTGATTTTTTTGGCGGGGGATTGTAAACTTTCATGGTTTTCAAATTGTTTGCTGAAAAATATTGGTTCAACGTTCTCAGTTGAACCAATAGAGGTTCCAAAGGTTCTATAGGTCCAGTGGAACCTATAGAGGTTCCACGGGGAGCCCACCAGCACCCTTTCTTCTTATTTTTCACCAAAACTCATTTTGATAGAAAAATAAATAAGGAAATAACATTTCATGTTGATGTATTTATAGCCCTTATTGTGTTGGAGGGAAGGACAGGGGGTGAGACAGCCCTGATACTGTCACTATAACTCCAAGACAGAGGAAAAGAAAGACCTTAATAATCATAATGAACTGCACAGATAGCGGCTTACACAGTGACTTTACCGTCTGCAGGTACACACACACCCACACACACAGTGTCAAGCTGTGCATACTCACCCTGTGTGTGTGTGGCCCTTTAATGTGAGGCTAAATGTGAATATGTTTTTTCGTCAACATTTACAGCTTAGCAGGAACTCTTTGCGTGCGTGTGTGTGTGCGTGAGCATGCACGCAGTGTACGTTTTCGTGCGTGCGGGCATGTCCAGTGGATGTGTTGAGTCCCCTGATTATTAAGTACACAGTCATTGCCCTAGATGGAGTGAGAGAGAGAGGGGGAGGGACAGAGAAAGGGAAATGGAGAGAGATGGTGATGTGAGGGAGATATATCAGTACACTACAGAAGAAAAACCCACTGTGTCTGTGGACAAAATAAAACAGGAAACAAGTGAGATGCATAAATCAATAGATAATGTTTCCATCTATTCACATAATTGCTTTTCTAGTCAGACGAGCATAGGAGGCCTGCACGATTGCTATCGGCTACAGTACCGTGAGAACCAGCCTGCCCCCTCCTCCCCTCTGCCTCCCTATTCCTACACATCACTTTAGCTTCTCTCCTCCCCTTCTTTTGCTTGCTTTTGTTCTTTTCCTCGAAAAAAAAAAAAAAACACAAAATCGTGCTTAAGCAATTGAAAAAATCTGTAAGATCAATGCGAGATGCATTGATCTTACAGATTTTTTCAATTGCTTAAGCACGATTTTGTGTTTTTTTTTTTTTTTTAATTAACAAAACACACACAATCAGCAGAACACCTCAGACCCTTTGCAAAATTAAATAACTCTTGTCAAGACTGTTCACAAATTTATCAAAACGATATTTTGTCACAATATGAAACACCCGCTTCAAATTACTTGCACACACACACATATGCATCTGTGTATATATGTGTGTCTGCAAGACTGTAAAACAGAAAATCACCATGAGCTTGCCTTCCTGCCTCCCACCAAAGGTCAGCCAGAGAGAGAGAAAGAGAGAGAGAGAGAGCGGGAGAGAGAGAGAAATTTTGTCCCCTTATTCTTCGAGCACATTCTCATCCTGCTTCAGGTCTTCCTCTTCCTCTACCTCCTTCTTCTCCTCTGTGGATTCGCCCTCTCACCCTCACTCTTCTTATGACTCCTTCCATTTTGTTTACAGTAAGGGCAGCTGAACTTACCTGCTACATTTTTATAGTGCTTGAACCTAGTGTGTCTACAATTAAGCAAGCATGTGTTTGCGTACCTGTTTATTAACCAATTGGCTCATAAGTGTGGTTAATTGACAGTCAGTGCTTTGGAATTGCAAGGAAGTGTCATCCTCATCCAACTACACTGGCTCCCAGTACACTACCGCATCGAATACAAAACCCTACTCCTCACCTACAAAGCTCTCCACAACCTAGCCCCCAGTTACCTCTGCAACCTCCTCCAAGAATACACTCCCTCCTGCTCCCTCCGCTCAACCTCTGCGGGACTACTATGCATCCCCACATCACGACTCATTACAATGGGTGCCCGGTCATTCAGCTGTTCAGCACCCAGGCTCTGGAACTCCCTCCCCCCCACACTTAAAACAGTCAGACACCATGACAACCTTCAAGTCACAACTCAAAACTCACCTGTTCAAACTCGCACACAACGTCTAACTGATCACTGTTTTGATTGTTTGTTTGTTTTGTTTTTGTTGTTTTTCCACAATGTCTTGTTTTTAAAGATTGATGATGATTTTATGCTCTGTAAGGTGACCTTGGGTGCCTTGAAAGGCACCTCTAAATTAAATGTATTATTATTATCCTGATCTACAAATGTGTCTAATGAATGCAAGTGTGTTAAGTGTTTTAGAAATCACTGTGTGTATTGTTTTGCAAAAAGTGTGAGGCCTGACATTGTGCTTATAGTGGTGCACATTGGGTCCAAGGTTTTGCTTCTTGAGTGTAATCGTTTGGTAATTGTGTGATGCTTTTGTTAAATCTAAATGTGTGTGTGTGTGGGTGTGTGGGTGTGTGGGTGTGTGTGTGCGTGTGTAATCCCTGGTGCCAGTGTCAGCAGCTTTAAAAAAAAATCCACACCTCTGAATTACACTTACACAGTCTCTAAGGGCTTTGCAGCTCTTCTTTCAGGAGAGATTTCATGACTACACCCCAAGCTCAAAGCCCTTGAAACAAGCAACACACTCCAACCACCCAGTGAAGCAGCATGCCTCGTGGAGGGAGGTTTTAAAAGCGCTGCAGTGTGTAACAAAGACACATCAGGCAGGAGGACAACACAAAAAGGAGCATGTTCAGGTGGAGCACGAATCCATACATAAATCCATCACCACCAATTTACAATGCGCTCCAAACTGCAGGTTTTACCATTCATTCATTTCTGATCTAATATTCTGAACAATAACTTGAACGCCTTTCAAAACATTTAGCATTTAAACTCGGCACAATTCAAAGTTTTAACTTGAAATAATTAAAAAGACACTGAAATCGCCCAGCATTAACGTCTGACAAGGCAATAACCGTTTAGCTCAATGTCGCTCTAGATAATATTTAGGATCGACATTTTTTTAGATTTCAATATTATAGTAATTCTTAAGAAATGGCATTGCCATTCAGCAGCCTGACTGACATGCGCTGCGATAATATCTGTTCTGAGATTACTGCCCATGCCACTGTATGAGACTTGACTATGTTTGGACCACTACCGGCTCAGTTCTGACTGTCAATGAGGGCATCTCTTCCGGGATAAATTGAGGGACCATCTCGGTTGTCAATCACAGTTGCGTGAAATCCAACCCTTCTCAGTAGCTTTCTGGACAAATCTTGCCCTCTTCCGCTGTTTTCTGCTCTCATTACAACCCTCAAACCTAATCCACAGCAGCTTTAAAGATGTATATTGTCAATCATGGCTCATAATCAAAAAGACATAGAGAATCATATCAACCTTCCAATCCAGTATCAACAGGGGAGGGAGCGGGACTAAACAAAGAGACATGGACCTGATTGGAGGAAACCTCTCAAACCGTCTGAAAGGGCTGCGAGCAGTGGGCTGATTTAAGTTGCTGGTCCCCCTCTAAATGGCTCTGTGCCGAGCCTGAGACCAACTTTTGTAAAATCTCACTGTGGCAAATAGCCTTGACAAGGCCAATCGTTCGCCCCTGTCCCCGGGACACCATTCAATCTCTTTCTCTTTCTCCCTCTCCCTTTTTCTCTCTCCTCTTCTTCCCTCTAACCCTCAACTCAGGGACACTACTCAAGCCCAGAACCCTACAGTTTCCCGACATTGAGCATTATGCTCTTCCTGTTAATCTTGTCTGGCAGCAGCACCGTGGAGCAGGACTCATCTCCCTTGGTCATGCCACCGCCCCCAAATAAACATTGTGCTTAAGGGTTATCTCACCCAACCATGTGGTTGAGTTCTTCCCCTTCTTTTTCCTGACCGTGATCGGTTTTGTCCCGGGACCCCAATGACCGTAGCAGAGCTGACAACATGTTTCAGTAATGTTTCGCACAGTGTACTGCTGGAAGTCTGCTCAAGGACACTCTGTTATCATGCACCCACATGCGGATTACATGCAGCACAGTGGTGCGGAGTGAAACCACAACGTTATAATCCACTGTGTACCGTCCTATCACAAACCATAGGCCTGCCTAATGGAGAGGATTTTAGCGCCAGACATTCATGCACACCTTGCCATTCTTTCCACTGTGGAATGATTCCAGGAGGGAGCAGCAGGGAACGCATGTGTCACAGATCACAAAGTTATGAAGGAAAAACGATTAGCGGCCAAACACCTTTAAATGCGTCTGCATAATTGAATTGTACGTCATGAGCGACTTGAGCGACCAAAGCGAACAGAAAAATTTGCAGCGAAACTTTGTGAGCGACCAAAGCGTCTTTGACGCTTTGGTCGCTCCTGGTGTGGACGTACAGTAAGTCTCCTCGTGGATCCTCTGCATGACCCCTAACCCTACAACCCGGTATCACGCGATTTCGCTACAAAATAAATGTAAACCCATAGAGAGAGAGAGAGAGAGAGAGAGAGAGCGCAGACAGTACACCCTCTAGTTCCCTCTAGATTTTTTAAGCAGACCTCCTCAAAATCTGAAACGAACGTGCTCCACAGAACAAAATGTAAACCAATGCATTTTGAATTGGAGCGTTTCTCTGACAATTATCGTGCTCCACAAAAAGAGAGAGGGAGAGAGAGACTTCAGTAGGGGTGTGCGCAGATAGTGCAATGCACCCTCGAAATATGTCAACATTTCCAATATTTCGAATTGTTACGAATTGTTTGTGCTCCACAGAACGAAATGTAAACCAATGCATTTGAATTGGAGCGTTTCTCTGACAATTTTCATGCTCAGCAGTAGAGAGAGAGAGAGAGAGAAAGAGAGAGAGAGAGAGAGAGAGAGAGAGAGAGAGAGAGAGAGAGAGAGAGAGAGAGAGAGAGAGAGAGAGAGAGAGAGAGAGAGAGAGAGAGAGAGAGAGAGAGAGAGAGAGAGAGAGAGAGAGCGCAGACAGTACATTGCACCCTCTAGTTCAGCGATTCTCAACCTTTTTTCAGTCGCACCACCCTTTGCATGAATGAAAATCTCAAGGCCCCCCTATATATATATTTATTTTTTTATGTTGATTACCATTAGAATACATACACACCGTCTCTGACGAACAACAAATGCATGACGCATGTAGCCTGCTACTCTTACACGCACGCGCACACACACACACACACACACACACACACACACACACACACACACAGGAGGCCGTAAATCTGACTTACTCAGTGAGAGATTTGGGCCTGGGAGGATGCACACAACCGCTCTATTCTCGCAGGAATGGATGACAGACACACACGTAGCCCCTGGTCCACAGCTCTCAGGCGCTCTCTATACTTAGGTTAACTATGTTAAGCTCAAAAAGCTCACACAGATAAGTAGTGGAAAAGGTTAACAGTATGTCAACAGCGCTATTTGACACGATTGGTTATTCCTTTTCAAATGATATCCAAAATGTATCCAATGTCATATCTTGAAATGTCATCCTTAATGTACAATCTTCTTTCATCTCTGCCAGTTGCTCCTGTGCCAGCATTGGCAGGTCAGCTGCACTCTCCAAAAGCACACGAATTCCAAGGGTCACGGACCAAGTCAAAACCAGCAAAGGTCTCAGCTGGAAAATACTTATTAAATCTCTCATCAAGGGTTTGCAGATGCTGAGAGATAAGGCCGGAAAGTTTTTTGCTGTTTGGATGTGCACTGTACAGGGGAAACATCTAAACTCTCCCCTGTTTCACACAAGAGTGCCAAGAGTGAGTTTAGACTTAAAGCCACGCAATTTGTCGGATGAGCTTAGTAGATTTTCCCTCTTCATTTTAGAATCAAGTTCATTGAGGTGCTTAAATATATCGGCCAGGTATGCGAGTTTCGCACACCATTGCGCATCTGCAATGGTCTCTTTATATGCACAATTCACTCCCTCTAAAAACACTGACTTCTTCTCTGATGGTCGGCTCCAATTTCCTCACAAAGAGTGGAAAAAATACGGGATTTTAACGGTCGCGCCTTTATGAAATTAACTATGTCCACTGCCTTGTCCAGTACATCTGAAAGATCTTTGGGTAAAGTCTTGGCAACCAGTACCTCCCGGTGAAGGCAAAAATGCGTGTGCGAGCATTTTGGTTTTGCTCTCTGATCCTGCTGATGAAACCTTTGACATAGCCGGTCATTTGACATAGCCGGTCATCGCAGCAGCGGCGTCAGTGCAGACAATGATAATTTTTTTCCAACTTAGACCTCCCTGTTCAAGGTACTCTGTTGTTACACGTTATATTTCCTCTCCCATTGTTTTGTCCGGCAAACACTTGCAAAATAAATCAATAAATCTCACAAATCCCAAAAGTTGAACATCACCTGCTCCTGTCGGCTGTGTTCGCTTTTCAAACAAACAAAGTATTCCATACTTTGGTTGGCATGTGATGGGTGATTTGTTGTCAGATGTATTTTCAACTTGCTGGGTACCATAGCATGGTTGTACAATTTCAAACAACATAACAGGCTCAGAGGGAGAGGACATGACAGCTCTCCAGTGAAGATGAATCCAAATGTGAGGTAATATGAGATTTCTTTTATTTTTGCAAAGGGACAAAATATATTGATGAAATCATATATATTGATGAAATTGATTAAATCAGCCCAATCTGGCAACGCTGTCGATAACAAACCCACTCTGCCTGCAGTGCCGTTCAGTCTAAGAGATGCAAAGCAGGTGAAATCATCGGAAGGATAACGAGATTCTAACATTTTGCAAATAAAGTGTACAATGGAAACATTGGAAACAGAGGACATTGTTCATTTTACTGTTCTCCGTGCGCGTTAGGTATCCCTCTACGTTATCACAGTTTAACAGCAAGCCAAACTCAGATATAGCACACTTGAACCAGGATCGGAGCGTCTTGCTCCCTTTATTTCCTCTTTTATATTGCGTCAATACCACGAGTGAAACTAACAGAAACAACACAAAACCTTAGTTTCCCTTATAGCACAAGTTGCTAATAAACAGAATGGAATGAACCTAGAAAGAATAACTAGGACTACGCGCCGAAAGCGAGCCTGCCCACAGCAACAATAGGCTAATCTAACGCAGGCGCATACTTTACGTTAGCTGATCATCTAGTCCAGTGATTCCCAACCGGGGGGGCCAGACCCCCTAAGGGGGGCGCCAAAGATCCACGGGGGGTCGCGAAGCCCTCTTGATTTTAAGGGGTGTAATATTCAGAATTTCAGATTTTATTTTATTTATTTTTTCATCTTATTTACAGGATGGCATGTCATTTCTGTCTACATAGTTGCACGTTTACAATTCTCCTGGTCTCTGTATCAATTAGTTGCATGCTGCACAGATGGAGCTGCCGCAATGATGGGAAAAAACAAGGGCTTCAACAGCCGTTTGAAGTGGAAGACGCCCCACTGCTTAGTGTTTTACTGCATGATACACAAACACGGACTGGCAGACAAACACCTCTGTGAAGACCTGAACGTAACATTAAAGACTGTGGTAAAAATAGTCACATTATTAAAGCGCGGCCGCTCAACAAACGGATCTTTGCGCAGCTGTGCGAGGATGAGGCGCACCAGAGACTCCTCCTTCATACTGAAGTGCGCTGGCTGTCCCGGGGCAGAGTATTGGTGCGTTTCATGGAACTTAAAACAAATAAGGGAAATTTTAAACGGTTCATACCAGAAGCTATCTGAAGAAATGACAGATGAGTTTCTCATTAAGTCTTATCTGGCGGATATTTTCAGTCTGTTCAATGAAGCAAACAAACGCATGCAGTCCGCGGATGCCAACGTAATGGAGTGCAAAGAGACAGCGGATGCGTTTGTGCGCAAAGTGGAGTACAGAATGAAATGAATGAAAATGGCAACGGAAGACCTGCAACAGTTTCCCTTGCTACAACAAGAGTCAGGGGGGAAGTTACCTGATGCTTTGCCAGACAGTTCACCTCGCACATGGAGGAGGCTTCAGGTGGAGATGCACTCGCGTTTCTCGATGTAAATGACATGTCTCAAAAGACGCATGGGTGATGGACCCATTCTCGCAAAAGACGAAGATGTCAAGCATCTCCAGGCTGAGGGATGAGCTTATGGATATAAAGTCCAATTCTCTCTGTAAGCGGTTCTATGCTGAACATGGATACAAGCGGTTTGGCTTGTAGAAAGGACCAGGAGTCGCTCCGAGACTTGCTCATCATGCGACCACCAGATGCATCTTGCCATTTGCCACAACATACCTGTCAGAGACTGCTTCAGCGCTCTGGTCACCATCAAAACTAAGCATGCAACAGGCTTGATTGGCACAGTGACTTTCGTTTGGCTGTTACCAAAGTCACACCAGACATCCCATCACTGGCTCAGGAAATACAGTCTCAGAGCTCTCATTAAAAGACAGGCTGCCTGGACTCTCAAGGTGTGTGTGTGTGTATGACAGTGAAATTAAAAGGAGATCAAAAATAGAGAAAAATATGTTCCTAAAAGTGTAAGTTCTCAAGTTTATTTAAATAGTGAACAAGTTTATAATATTGCAATTTTACACAGGTTTCGTCATTGTTCCATGCCGCCATGTTTCATGTTCCATGTTCTTTTTTATGTTAGCAGTGAATATATTGAAATAAAAAGAAGATACATTCCCTTAGTGTTTTGTAAGTTCCTTTAGTTTTTTTTGTAATTGGGGGGGGGGTCGCCAAAGTTTACAATAGTAAAAATGTGGGTCCCTCAAGAAAAAGGTTGGGAACCACTGATCTAGTCAACTAAACATCACGTTTTTAGAATGCCAGACATCTTCATACATTACATACTGCATTATGAACTTACAGCAATTGCTTTCATGAGCGTGAGAAGGGAAGAGAACATTCACCAAATGACCGACCGTCTTTCTTACTGTGTTACGGTTGCGACAAGTATAAACATCACGTGACCTACTTTAACACTTCAAAATAAGAGTCCGGTTCGCATCATGTAAATATTGCTACATTCATTAAATCATTCAGTACATCCAAGTTTGAACACGAATACCATTCTGAGGGCAGAACATTCATGTTTAATCACAAAGCATTCCATTCATTGAGTTAGTGTTAAGTTAGCGACCAAAGAAAAAAATCGAGATCACCAAAAGTAATGGCAACGTCAGTATTGTGGGTGCTACATGGTTTGCTAGGTACTCATGGCTTGCTGGTAGCATTACTAGCAATCAACTGTATTGCTGGCCCTGTTTGCTAATGAATAATGGCAAATCTCCAACGTGGGCTGTTCATAGTTTCACTGTTGTCAAAAATCTTGACAGTGTGTCAAGTTCACGTTGGTGCTGCTATGCGACATTCCTTGCTAGGCACCATGCCTATAGATCAGGTTGTTTGAAATAATGTTCTCGTTCTTTGACTAGTTTGTTACTCTGACCGTTCTGTTTGATATTGTGGAAAGGGTGAATGATTCAGAGCATGATGCATTTTAAATGGCATCACTTTTGGTCTTGAGTCTTTTCTTAAAACAATTGTAACTGAAAATAAACATAGGTAAATTACAACCAATAACTTCAGTCATTGAGGGCAAAAATTGGGCCAGGTTTTTTTATTTACTTATACAAATCAAGAGTAGGCCTGATTTGACTTATGGGCTTTGCATCCTTTCCTTCTGCCCTTGTAGTCCATTTCAAAGACATGCTTGCGGTCTGACATCCACATCCGTTTCAGGCTCTAACAGTTCAAAGTGCTCGTGCGTCTCTGGCTTTGGAGGCCTGTAGAGGAAGTCCGGCCCCTTGAACCACATTGTGTCCATCAGCTGTGATGCAGCTACTGACCTGGTGGCTAAGTCAGCTGGATTCTGTTCTGAGGGCACGTAATGCCACTGCTCAGGAGATGTTGTCTGGCGTATGCGATGCACACGATTGTGTACGTATACAAAGAAGCGCTTTGAGTCATTGAAGATGTCTCCGAGGACCACCTTGCTGTCGCAGTAGAACTTAACAGCGTCTGGCTTGTGGTCCAGTTCATCCAAAATCAGCTCCGCCAGCTCAACAGCCAGGACGGCCCCACAAAGCTCGAGGCGTGGGATTGTGGGCTCTGGCTGCGGTGACAGTTTAGCTTTTCCCATCACAAATCCAACTTCACAACAGCCCTCTTTAGTGACAGCTCTCAAGTAAGCAACCGCCCCTATAGCCCAGTTGGAGGCGTCAGAAAAAAGGCAAAGTTCTGGGTACATGGGCTTTGAGAGTGAAATTGGAACATAGCAGCGGGGCACATGGAGGCTGCTCAGCTCCTCGAGCGATGATTTCCAGATTTCCAATGCACTCACCTTGTCAACAGGCAGAGGAGTGTCCCAGTCCTGGACGCACCTGGACAGCTCTCGCAGTAGCAGCCGGCCTCTGATCGTCCCTGGGGCTGCCAGACCCAGCGGGTCACTGTTGACTATTGATAGCACCCCGCGACGGGTGTAAGGCTTGTCAGTGACGGCTACCTTAAAGGTGAACATGTTTGTGTTGATGTCCCAGCATAAGCCAAGGCTCCTCTGCACAGGCAGAGTCTCGTCGTCCAGGCCCAAGTCTCTGATGCCAGAGGCCAGTTCCTCGGGTTCGAAGGCTCTCATCACAGCGACACTGTTCGATGCAATTTTGTGCAGCTTCAGGTTGGACTCTGCGAGTGACACACAGGTACGTTTGAGCAGATCTATGGCTGCAGAGTCTGTGGGCATTGACACAAGCTTATTGCAGAGTTCTTCAAGGAAAGTGATCAAATCCAAAGGATAGCTTTTAACAGTTACTTTAATTGGTGAAGTATTTCGGTATGGTAAACTGACTATGAAGCAAAAGGAGGTTGAAGCGTGTCTTTGCACGTGCAGAGCGTCTCCCAGCTGACAAAAGCTATATTAACCCTATCCTATGGGCTTCCAAGAGATTCTGGCTTGCTCTGGCTCCAACCGTCTGTTATGGTATGGATCCGCAAGGCCCGGAAGTAGTGGGAGGAGCCGGTGTGACGTATTACCCTCGGCCTCCTCACCTGTCTGTGGTGCTGCCCTCTGTGGATGGAGCTGTTATTGCAGCCTTCAGTAAGGTCCTGCTCCCCTTGTGGCTATGTATAGTATTTACAGCTTATATGTTTGGTCCTGCTTTCTAGGGTCTATTTGTGGGCAGCTTATGTTCTTAAAATATGTAACAAGCCCATCATCTACATAAAAGTGTCTTAGAACAAACTGCTTTTTTGTGCGCACCATACCTTGCTTCACCTCTCTGAGCAGCTCGCCGTAGACCGTAGGTGGCAACCGCTGGCGATGGGCTATTGCCAAAGACGTGTACGCGCATGCGATACTCCTGAATCTCCTTGGAGCGGTCATTGTCTTTATGCCACAGGAATTGGAGGTAGTCTCTGTGTTCACGGCTCACCAGGAATCCATAAAACATCTGCTGGATGTCTGCAGTGACTGCGATGAGGTCCTTCCTGAAACGCAGCAGCACACCAAGGAGAGTGTTGTTCAGGTCGGGGCCTGTGAGCAGCACTGAGTTGAGGGAGAGGTCATGCTGTTGGGCGCTTGAGTCAAACACGACTCGTATTTGCCCAGGCTTCTGGGGGTGATATACCTCGAAAAAGGCAAGTACCAGCTTTCCTGTGCGTCATCGATGGGCGGTGCGATTTCTGCGTGCTTGTTTTCCAACAGCTTTCCCATGAAGGAGGAGAACTGCAGCTTCATCTCAGGGTTTCTGCTCAGAGTGCGCCGTAGAGAGTAGAGACGGGACAGCACTTGCTCTCTGTTGCTTGGGAGCAGAGGACGAGGTGACTTGAATGGTAGGGGAGCTACCCAGTTGTTCTTTTCATCTTGATGAATTTCTTTCTCCATCATTTTCAAAAAGAGTTCATCTTCAAAGGACATGGCGCACTTGTTGTCACCGTCCGTTCGCTGGAAAACAGTCAGCCCGAGCTGTTCCTCAGCTGGCATAGGCTTCAGTGTGTGTGTGGGGTGGCCATACCTGGGCTCCCCGCCATAGCACAGTCTTTCCTTCACCCTGATGCTGTTGTCGCATGGAGTGAGGAGTGACGGACGTCTATTCTGGGGCACGTGTGTTCTGAAGACGCTCAGGGTTGGTTTGTGGGCGTTGTCAAGGCACACTTCACCTATAATCACCCAGCCCAAGTCTAGACATTGAGCAAAGGGTGCATTATGAGGTCCATTTACTTGATCTCTCACCTTGTGCACGCGTATCATGTCTCTCCCTAAAAGGATCATCATCTCTGCGTTGGGATCCAGCTTGGGGATGTGGGGAGCGATTTGTTTCAGGTGAGTGTGTGCGAGGGCTACCTCTGGAGTTGGGATCTCAGATTTGTTGTCATTATTTCGTTGCACTCGATGAGAGGTGGAAGGTCCAGGCACACACCTCCATTCACTGCTTCGATCTGAAAGCCTGCTGCCTTTCTTCCGGTCATCTCCGTGGTGCCGGCGCAGGTCTTCATCAGATAAGGAGGGAGGCTGCTCTCGACTCTGAACAGGTGGAAAAATTCAGAGCGGGCCAGAGAGCGATTACTCTAATCGTCGAGTATGGCGTACATCTTGATGGAGCGCTCTGGCTGACCCTGAGGGAAGACGCGCACCAGGCACACCTTTGAGCAGGAGCGTGGGAGGCTGCCCTTGCCGCTGTGATGGAAAATCTACATGTTGTATTGTTTTGGTCTATATGAATTTAAGTTTTGTTGCTATTCTGTGTAATTTTATATAGTGTCTGCCTTCTGGGCTCCTTTTGGGTCATTTAAAGTGTAAACCGTCAAGGGTAGAGTGATACATTTTTATTGCCTGCCCTTTCCTATGTTTCTTGTCTTGTAAATCACCTTCCATGCAATCCTTTGATGTGTGGGCCTGATTTCTCGACCCCCTGGCTAGCGTCAACAATGCTAGGGGGTCGATGGCACGGCCGCTACCCCCTCCAATGCAGTTGTAAAGATAACCATCTGGTACACAAAGGCTTTTGGTATTGGGGGACCACCCCCTAATAAACCCAAACGAATAAGAACTCATCGATTGGAAGGCTCAGGGGACTTTCTTCTAAGCGTGTCTTTAGTATATGAAGTAACACGCGGAGAGAGTTTCCATCTGAGGCCTCAGATTATTGTAATGTATGCCTGTTATGTTGTTTGTTGATGCATGTTGTGATGTATCTTTGTTCGTATTTTTATTACAAATATATGACCACTAATTGTCTACAAGTATCGTGTGCTTTTTTGCATCTAAAGATCTCATCTGTCTCAGACGCAATATCTACAAGAGAAATTGTCACGACACCGCACACTTTGGTGCATCGTGACGTCACTTCGAGTGGGGAACTGCCTTGTGTCGCTGTATCTCTTTGTGGAGTGGGCCATGGATGGGAAGGCAAAGAGGTGTCTGGGTGCATTGCAGAGCAGTGTCTTTCGCTGTCACACTCACCGCATTTCAGTGTTGCCTGTAAATCCTTAGCCAGGTGGCTTGGGCAGCAGCACTTGAAGCAGCGTTTGTGTTCTTTTAAGATGGTTTTCCGTTCTTGCAACGTTTTCATTCTGAATGACCTGCATCTGTCCAAGGGATGAGCTTTTCTGTGCACAGGGCAGTATCGAGCTGGGTCATTGTCTGTAGATGCTGTGTAGCCTGTGTGAACAGTGGCAGACACATCTGTCTTGTGCACAGCTATAGCAGTCTTGATTCCACTGGGCTTAAACAGAGTTCTCTCACCTTTGCTGTATGGCTGGCTGTTGATTGACAGGTTCAAGTTCGGGTCATTTCGGGCCTTTGCTTGGCCATAGACAAAGTCCACAAAAAATGAAAAAGGAGGAAAAGTTGTTCTGTGCTGTTCCTTATACCTCAAGCCGACATTGAACCATTTTTCCTGCAGGCCTGTAGGCAACTTCTCCACTATGGGTTTTATCCCGCGAGGCGTGTCGAGGTAGGCCAGGCCAGGGAGATATCCATCGTTTTTGGCTGCCAACAGCTCCATGAGAAGATCACTGAGCTCTCTCAGTTTTAAGTTGTCTCTAGCAGACAGACAGGGGAAGTTATCAAGTCTATTAAACAGGGCATTTTCCACTATTTCTTGTGTGCCATAGCATTCTTGCAGTCTGTCCCAATATTTGCATGCATCATGCAAATATTGCTACATTCATTAAATCATTCAGTACATCCAAGTTTGAACACGAATACCATTCTGAGGGCAGAACATATATGCTTAATATTTACACTTAACCTCGGTAATTTTGCCAGAACGTAGGCTACATGCATGTTGATTAACATTTATTCCATAATTTCCGATTCCCTGCCAAATGACATAACAGACCATCTGACTTATCGAACAAATCAAACAAACAAATCGTGATAGTGAACGAAACTGAAAGAGCTAGCTCCCGGATAAGAATCGTTATGCCCATCCCTACATAGCATACTACACTTTCCATTGAACAATTACTACTTGCTACCATAAATTGACAAATTTTATAATGTAATCAAATGCTCACACACTAGCTCTTTCAGACACACGTGTAAGTCCTGATATACTCCTGATGGGCCGTATGTGTGAAGAACATATCCTGACATTTGTACCCTGAAAATCTCCTGAATAATTCTACCACTGAGGTAGTATTTTCTCCATAGGAAATGTAAATTACCTTATATGTGAATGAGGAGTAGAAAGTCTGAATTTTTCACACCACTTCAGTGGGCGTGTTGATGACGCTTTTGCATGTCATTGTTCACTGAATGGTTAAAAAATATTTAAATGTTGCTGAAAGAATGTTATACATTGTAAAAGGATAGGCAAAATGTTATTATATTATGCGCTCAGAAATTTGTTGCATTATCGACTGGCGTTTCCACATTATTGCTATGGGTTTAATGACAACTAGAGGTTGAGCATCCGCAACGTGCGCGGAAAAAACTCTAGTATAACTAGAGGGAGCATTGTACTGTCTGCGCACACCCCTTATGATGCTCTCTCTCACTCCCTCCCTCTCTCTCTTTCTCTCTTTCACTCGTTTCGTTCTGAAGAGCACGAAAATTGTCTGAGAAACGCACCCATTCAAAATATGTTGGTTTACATTTCGTTCTGTGTAGCACGAAAAAAGTCGGATAATCGTTCTCTGGGACATGATTCAATAGATTAACGTTTGTGCGCATGAGCACAAAATCGTGTGATACCGGGTTGAAACTTAACGCCTCGTTTCCACATACGTATGTTTTTCGTATCCGTGCTTCCGTAAATTTACGGAAGGAGTCGCTAGTGTTTTACGTACGGACATGAATTTATTTACGGACAAAAGATGGGGGAGCGTATGATAATGGCCGTTTTTATGAGACCGGTACTTTGGAACATGAGGATCGACATATACAGAGATAAAAACAAAACCAACCAGGCTTGGAAAGAGATCGGTGAGGAGTTTGGCCTGCCAGGTACTTACAATTTTTGTGAAAAACATAAAAACTTTCATACGGTATCTCCGTAAAACGACGGTGAAAGAGGGGAGGAGTCTCGGAGGAAAAACGGACATTACGGAGAATCACATAGGAATGAATGGACTTTCGGTCGGAGACGGTTGGATCGCATACGAGAATGTACGTATGTGGAAATGAGGCGTAACCATGCTGTGTTTCCAGGCTCGAATCGCCCACCCGGACCCTGACCCTGCAGGCCCCTCGGGGGGTGGAGATCAACGCCGGTGTGGGAGACTTCCAGGCCTCCTGCAGAAAGGACCTTCTACTCCAGTCCTCAGAAGGAGAGGTGGGTGTCTGAACAGTGACAGTGTGTATGTGTGAAAAGCGAGGGTCGCATTTCCCCAGATGTTACCATTTAGCCATTTACCTTTTGCATGCACACATAGCACCACACTACAAACAACCACGCACCACAGTTTAATACACTAAAATAAAACACACATTTATTTACAAACATGCTAGATAATTCACACATAAATGTGTTATTCAACTACCCTTCATCCTGTCCGTCAACTGGTCCATGGGGAACACGTGCCGCATGGGAACCAGGGCTTTATTTTATTTTCCGGGACAGTTAATTTGGTTTGCTAATGGCGGGGGTGGTGAGGTAGCGTTTGTACTTTGAGTGTCGTTATGGTTGGTGTGACTTATTTATCCAAGACTGTGTTGTGGGTGTGTGTGTGTGTATATATTGGTATGCATCGTTTGATGCACATATGGTGTTGGGGCTATTGTTTTGTGGTGTTTGAGTGATCATGTGATATTGATGTGTCACCTATCCCAGTGGTTTCTCCCAATCGGCCCTAATTGGTAGGCCTATTTAATGGGGAGACATGGGAGGGGAAAAAGGTCGGGCATTTGATATGCAACAGCTTGCCGAGAGGCTGTATTCTTTTGTGTCATCTTTTTGTACTTTTTGGGCACTCTAAATAAACCGGCACCATTTTTGCAACCTTCAACTCTCTGAGCCGACTCCTGCTTTTTGACCAACTGACTCCTTGGTTGCGTCCCGTCCTGCATGTGAGTTGGGGGTTCAATACCTCTTTCTCACAGTTGGTGGCAGTGGTGGGATCGTGGCGCCCTCCAAGAGCACGAAGAGAAGTCCAGGAAGACGGGCGCAGATACGCCAGGGGAGGACGATCCGACATCTAACCCGGGGTATGCCGCGGCCAGAGGAGGAAGAAGATGAGGAAGCGGACGGAGCCCAGGGAGGTGTTCCAGTGGCTGATGATGCCGCAGAGGCCGGGAGGATGAACATGGCATCCCTCTACAGCCTCCTTCAGAAGACTCTCCGGAGCCAAGAGCGTGAGGCTTACAAGCAAGAGCAAAGATGGCGTAGCGTGCAGGTGCACAACACGTCCGAGATGAGCTGGAGGGAGAGCGAGGGCGTGGCGGTGATGGACGTCGGCCAGGAAGTGATGGCGTGCGACATCCAGTGGAACCACCACCAGCAGCACCTCCGTATCCAGGCCCAGGACCAGCAGCCCCAGCAGACCCAGCAGTGCCGTCTCCAGTCGCCTGGACCAGAGCAGCCGTGCCGAAGCTGGAGGAGGGAGATGATATCGAGCAGTATCTCACCACCTTCGAGAGACTGGCAGCCGCCTATCGGTGGCCAAGAGCTGAATGGGCCGTGTACCTGGTACCTTACCTAACGGGACGGGCACGGGCTGCATACGTGGCGATGGATATCCTGGAGGCCATGGACTACAGCAAGGTGAGAGAGGCCATTCTCTCAAAATACGAGATCAGCGAGGAAATCTACAGGCAGCGGTTCCGTGATCCGGACGTCCGACCAGGAGAGACCCCGAAAGAGCTATACAACCGCCTGAAAGATAACTACATAAAGTGGATCAAGCCAGACAGGAAGACTGTTGAGGAGATCGGAGAGCTCCTGATCCTGGAGCAGTACCTGTGTTCCCTGGCTCCTGATGTGCGTGTGTGGGTGAAGGAGCATAACCCGACTACTGGCCAGCAGGCTGCGGAGCTGGTAGAGGCGTTCCTTGCGGCACGCTCGGGTGCGAAGGCGTTCTGGTTCCAGAGCTTCAACCGATCACCAGCCGGGGGTAAGTCTGGGGGATACCGTATGGGAGTTGGTCCTAGGGGGTCTGGTCAGAGTAGGACACCATACACACATCCTCACACAACACCTACTTCACAGCCTAGACCCCCTTACAATTCACCCTCTAACTCACAGCCTAGGCAGGCCCCAGCACCCACAGCCACACAGAGCAGCGTGAATGTGGTGTGTTACTACTGTAATCACCCAGGTCACATTAGCAGAGAGTGCCCCGTCAGAAAGGCCAAAGAGAGGCTAGGCATGTGTAGTGTACCTAGACCAGTCCATCTAATGAGTGTGTGGGAAAAGTTCAGACTGTCCCTGTTACGGTCAATGGTAAAGCTACTTTCGCTCTCCTAGACACAGGCAGCAGCCAGACCTTGGTTCAACCCCATCTGATAGACAAGTCAGAGAAGCTGGGGAAAAGGCAGATCAGGGTGTGTTGTGTGAATGGCGATGAGCATGTCTATCCGGTGGCAAAGATATGCCTTGTGGTTAAAGGGCGTACCTTTTGGCTAACGGCGGGGGTAGTTGAAGGGTTGAGCCAGCCAGTAGTATTGGGACAGGATGTCCTCATACTGCCTGAATGGTGCAATCCACCAAGCCAGTTAGTATGGTAGCGACTAGATCACAAGGTAAGGCTAAAGTGGAGGCTAATAAGTCACTGTTGGACATGATGCCCTTCAGTCAGGTAGAAATTAGCCCACTTGGGCATGTCAAGGCGCAAAAGAGCTGCAGACAGAGAAGGAGAGAGAAGCTGCAGGGCACAGTGCAGAGAATGGGAGATCAGTTGCCAGTTCCTGTTGTGCCACGAGAAGCTTTGTGGGAGATTCCCAGTAATATCAGTGAACTGCAGAAAGCGGATGAGTCGTTAAAAGAAACCTTCCGCAAAGTCACAGAGGTAGATGGTGAGAAGACTGGTGTAGCTGCGGCTTTAACGGGCGAGATACTACTTTATCCAGGAGGGCCTATTGTACCACCAACCCGAGGGGGGCCGCAGTGAGCAGTTGGTTGTCCCAAAGGGTCTTAGAGAGAAGGTATTAACCTTAGGCCATGATATCCCTTGGGCAGGGCATCTTGGAAATGTTAAGACTCTGGAGAGGATAGCTGCACGTTTCCACTGGCCAGGGTTATACAGTGAAGTACAAAGGTACTGTAAGTCATGTCCCACCTGTCAACTTACCAGTAGCCACTAAGTCAGACGTTCCCCTCTTCATCCACTCCCAATCATTGGTGTCCCATTCCACATAATAGCGATGGATATAGTTGGGCCCTTAGAAAGAACACGGTCAGGGCACAGATTCATTTTAGTAATTTGTGATTATACTTCGATACCCTGAAGCCTTTCCCCTGCGCAATATCACAGCTAGCGCTATCGCACAAGCTTTACTGCAGCTGATATCTAGGGTAGGCATACCAAACGAAATCCTCAGACCAGGGAACTGCAGTCCTTTCCAAAACACTCAAACAAGTTTACGGTTTACTGGGGATAAGGGGAATAAGGACCACTCCCTACCACCCTCAAACGGACGGGCTGGTAGAGAGGTACAACAGAACTTTAAAGAGCATGCTGAAAAAGTTTGTTGCAGCCAACGGCAAAGACTGGGACCAGTGGCTACCGTACCTCCTTTTTGCCTACAGGGAGGTGCCGCAGGCATCCACAGGGTTCTCGCCCTTTGAACTGTTGTATGGGCGTCAAGTCAGGGGCCCTCTGGATTTGCTGCGGGAGGCCTGGGGGAACCCTAGGCCCACTGAGACCAACAGCATCCTTGCCTACGTCCTGAAGAAGCGAGACAAGATGGAGGAGATGGCTAGCCTGGTGGAGGACAACATGCATCAGGCCCAGCAGACCCAAGCCCGGTGGTACGACCAGTCGGCGAGACAGAGGAGCTTCACGCCAGGACAGCAGGTTCTCTTGCTGTTGCCGACGACGGAGAACAAGCTTCTGGCCCGCTGGCAGGGGCCCTATCGGATTACTCGTAAGCTGGGGCCGGTGACCTACGAGCTGGAGATGCCAGGGAGGCGTAAGACCAGACAGGTCTTTCACATCAATCTCCTCAAGGAGTGGCACGAGCGGGAGTTGCCGCTCAGCCACCAGCTGATGGTGCGATCTGTGGGGGAGGATGAGGATGCTCCGGAGCAGTTCTTTCCTTCGCAGGTCCCCAACACTGAGCCCGATCTTTCTCACCTGACTGCTCAGCAGGTGCAGGAGCTGCGGGCCATCATCCCGGATGGGATGTTCTCCGAGCAGCCAGGGCGCACAGCGGTAGTGGAGCACGACATCCAGCTCAAAGACTCCAAGCCGGTGAGACAGCGGAAGTACCGGATTCCTGAGCGCTTGTTGCCTGCACTCAAGGAGGAGTTGGAGGCAATAAAGCAGCTGGGGGTCGTTGAGCGGTCCTACAGTGGCTGGGGCAGCCCTGTGGTTCTCGTTCCTAAGAAGGATGGGAGCCTCCGCTTCTGCATCGACTTTAGGCAGCTGAACGCCCAGTCCAGCTTCGACGCCTATCCAATGCCGAGGTTGGAGGACCTCCTAGAGTGTCTGGGAAAGGCGCAGTTTGTCACAACCCTTGACCTCTGCAAGGGGTATTGGCAGGTCCCGTTGGCTGAGGGAGCGAAGCCATACACGGCCTTCCGTACCCCTCAAGGTCTCTACCAGTTCACGGTCATGCCTTTCGGCCTGCAGGGGGCGCCTGTGTGCTTCCAGATGCTTATGGACCGTGTGCTGGATGGCACAGACACCTTTGCAGCGGCGTATTTGGACGACGTGGTAGTTTATAGCGCCACCTGGGGGCAGCACCTCCCGCATCTGGGGGAGGTGCTGCGCCGCATCAACGAGGCTGGACTGACGCTCCAGCCAAGGAAATGTGCCCTGGCTCAGTCTGAGGTCAGGTACCTGGGGCACATTATTGGAGAAGGTGATTAAGCCTCAGAAGAACAAGTTGGAGGCGGTCCGGGACTGTCCACGACCCCAGACCAAGAAGGATGTACGGTCTTTTTTGGGGCTCGCTGGGTGGTACCGGAGATTCATCCCGAACTTTGCCACCCGTGCTGCACCTCTCACTGATCTGACCAGGAAGTCGGGGTCCACGAAGGTCAGGTGGGAGGAGGTGCATGAGGGGGCTTTCCAGGACCTGAAAGCACCATTGCTCTGTGAACCCGTGTTGCAGAGTCCGGACTTTGAGAGCCAGTACAGACAGATGCCTCTGGAGTGGGACTGGGGGCAGTTCTTCTCCAGGGGGAGGCCGAAGAGCAGAAGCCGTTGGCTTACATAAGCCGTAAACTCTTTCCCCGGGAAACCAGGTACTCCGTAGTGGAGCTTGAGTGCCTGGCAGTGAAATGGGCCCTAGAGACTTTGAAATATTACCTGATGGGTAGAGACTTTTTACTTGAGTCTGATCATAAGGCATTGCAATGGTTGGGGAAAATAAAGATTCAAATGCACGCATAACACAATGGTATTTGTCTTTGCAGCCGTTCCAATTTCAGATTAGGTACAGGGCAGGGAAACAGAATCCCGTAGCAGACTTCCTGTCTCGTCACCCTAGTGACGAGCCTTCAGAGGGGGGAGGAAATGTGAAAAGCGAGGGTCGCATTTCCCCAGATGCTACAATTGAGCCATTTACCTTTTGCATGCACACCTAGCACCACACTACAAACAACCACGCACCACAGTTTAATACACTCCATTTATTTACAAACATGCTAGATAATTCACACATACATGTTTTAGTCAACTACCCTTCATCCTGTCTGTCCGGCAAACTGGTCCATGGGGAACACGTGCCGCATGGGAACCAGGGCTTTATTTTCTGTTCCGGGACAGTTCATTTGGTTTGCTAATGGCGGGGGTGGTGAGGTAGCATTGTACTTTGAGTGTCGTTATGGTTGGTGTGATTTATTTATCCAAGTCTGTGTTGTGGGTGTGTGTGTGTGTATATATTGGTATGCATCGTTTGATGAACATATAGTGTTGGGGCTATTGTTTTGTGGTGTTTGAGTGATCATGTGATATTGATGTGTCACCTATCCCAGTGGTTTCTCCCAATCGGCCCTGATTGGTAGGCCTATTTAATGGGGAGACATGGGAGGGGAAAAAGGTTGGGCATTTGATATGCAACAGCTTGCCGAGAGGCTGTATTCTTTTGTGTCATCTTTTTGAACTTTTTGGGCACTGTAAATAAACCGGCAGCATTTTTGCAACCTTCAACTCTCTGAGCCGACTCCTGCTTTTTGACCAACTGACTCCTTGGTTGCGTCCCGTCCCGCATGTGAGTTGGGGGTTCAATACCTCTTTCTGAGAGAGAGAGAGAGCGCGAGAGCTATTATTTGCCATTTGTGTGTGCATGTGTTCTTCTGTAGACATGAGAGCATGTGTATCTCTGGGTTTGGGTCTGCATTTGTCTGCGGTTCTCCAAAGCGTTGGGCCAGCTTCATTATGGTACCTTATTAGGCTAATGAGCGTCATCAATCCAGGCAACCTTGTCCTCCTTTCCCTCCCCTCCTTCCTCCTCGCTCTCCCCCTCACTCTATTTTGGAGAAGTGACTTCATTAAAGCGGTTGTAATGAAGTTTTCTGTCAGTGTTGGCTCCTGGTGTGTGTGTGTGTGTGTGTGTGCACATTCTTACACCGGGATTCCACCGGACACGTTACGGCAACGTTAGGGCTGCGGCACGTCTTGGCCGCGACTTTGCCCTGCTTGCATTTCCACCGGGCGCGTTACGGCAGCGCAACGCTGCCTTGCGAGCCAGCCGTATTCCCGCGAGATCACGAGATCCCGTGATAATCCTAAACCTAATGTACTCACCTTCCACTCCCAAAACTACTGCAATTAAATGCCAGGCTTTGTCCTTTCTGACATTGTTCTTATAAAAAGGATGATTTGAGACCCTTTGATTGATTGACTGCTGACCTGGTGCCACCGGTCATGACGTAATAATGTTGGTGTTTTATTTATTGTGTATTATTTGAAAATTGAGCGGAATGCTCTATGGCTTTTACTTTTTCACTTCCTGCCCTGATCGATCTGCTCTGTTGAAATTGACGCGGTTCAGCAGCGGCTCGCGGCAAAAATAGGAATGCTACGGAATGATAGCGCTGCGGCGCGGCACGCCGCTCCTGGGACGCTGCTGAGACGTTCCGCAGCCGTGCCCGGTGGAAATGGTCTCATTGATTAGAGTGGAACCCATCTGCTGCGGTGACCGCGGCCAAGACGTGCCGCTGCCGTAACGTTGCCGTAACGCGTCCGGTGGAATCAGGCCGAAGGTCTGCTGTCACACAACGTCCTGCCAAATTGCTTGAGAACTTTGCGTCTGTGTGTGTTTTTTTGTTTGTGTGCTATGTGGTGTGTCCATTGGAGCATAGTGTGTCATTAACTCAGTAATTAAATAGAATGGGCCTCCCTCTCTGCTGTCGCAGTCATGCCAAAGCAAACACACACAGACCCACACACGTACACCCCTAGACATAAAGGGCCCAAGTTCAAAATGAGTCGACCACAGATAAGTTTGAGACTGTAAAACAAATCTCATCCTACCGTCAAGCATTTAATAAAAACTGCTTTGACTGCAACGAAGGCTGTCTTAGAGCTTTTGTACCCCAGGTAACCTCCTTCTGCAATGGGGTAACAAACTGGCCCCCCATAGCAGAAGGAGCATTGTGATTAATATTGGATTTCCGCAGAAAAAAAGTTCAAATGGTGTTCTTCAGAGAGAACTATCAACAATAAAGCACTGTTCAACTTGAAGCCATAACAGGCCGGGAAGAACCCTGAAAGCAAAGCAGAACCAGGTGCCCTGCACCACAAAGAAGCTCACCTCCCTCCTAAATGTACCAGTAAGATAGAGAGACTGGAAACAACCCAAGGAGAGTTCCACAAGGAGATGAGACAAGAACCCGCAGGACCTAGTGGTGCCCCGCCGGCCACCAAACACTAAGAAAAGCCACAATAGTTTAATACCCTGAAAATACAATGAAATGTGTTCCTCTCCGACACCAGGGACACTGCCGCAGTCAGAACCCAGCTACTCAGGCTGGCCAGCACTGGTGTAGCTTCTTCAGCCAACAAAGGGCAAGGGGGAATGGAACTACAATGTCCATGCTGCTCAGGCCTGCAACAACCACAGACAACCGTTTCTTTGGTTGATCAAAGCATCTGATTCATTGATTTCTGTCGGAATGTAAAGAGGATTTCCAAACCATGTGAAAAAAATAAAATCTTAAGGAAATTACCTACCCTATCTTTATTCGAGAAGAATGTTGGAATAACTGCATGTATTGAGGATTTATCTATAACAGAGGGTGATTATGCTGGATTAGAATTCAGGAGTATAATGACACTTGAATAGATTTGTAAAAAAGGATATTATACCAGCACACACTGGCGGCTGGTGATCAAAAATGTTGAATAAATTTAAAGGATTTGATTTCCTGTATTCTGGGGCATTTTGGGAATGGCCACTACCTATTTACCTACTATTCATTCAAATTCATAGCCTACATCCTGACCTGCAGGGCCTTGACAAGCTTACACTGCATATACAGACCTACTTTATGGCCAGTCCACCAGCCATTGCTATTTTACCCATTGTTGTTGTTATTGAGACAAATCATGATCACTGTCCTATAGTGTCCATTTTTTGTGAGTCTCAATGTCTACTTCAAATGCAGTTAGAAATATGGGACAGTTGCTTCATTTTGTTATATGCTACAGGCCGAAAGACTAAATTAATATGTAACTTACTTGCTCCTTTTAAGTATAACATTGCTTGGGGAGTCCAATTCCTCCACTGAAAAGGTTGGAAAGTGTTTACAACTCTCTGCTAGTTAGTGATCTATCTCTTCTCTACATGTAGTTGTGTTGCGCGAATGCTACTGAGGGAGGTTGCCTATTTGATTGATTCGCCGAATTGTCCAATCATGTGATGTTCACAAGAAGAAAAGCGATACCATTGGCCTGGGGCGCACACTGGTGCGACCCGAGTTTTCTTGCGCCAATGAAAAGCTGTCTCTGCTTGATAGACAGCAAAAAGTTAGCGAGCTTACATTGACTTCAACGTGGCCGGCGCCACTGACTTAGAGGAGGGCTTTATTGCGAATTACCAATAACTAGCCTAGCCCAAATCATTGACGTTCAGATGGATTTAAATGGTTGCTGGCAGTGACAAGTATGTCACACAATTAAACGAGGATTAACGCTATGTATCTTTGTTCATTTATTTCGTATTGATAGAAGTTGAATAGTTGGCAGATATATTCAAGTGAATATTTCACGGAGGGGCGGCGCCTTAGCGCCCTCTATTGACCCACCACTACTGCCAGCACAGCCTCAATAATTGGTGTGTTATGTCCTACGATGACTCCCTTGTGAACAGTGTCTATTTGTATTTATTTTATGCATAAATGTTAGACATTTGTTAACTTTATCCCCCCCCCCCTTAAAATCATCTGAATGTCCTGTTCTCTGGACACTGCACTCTGTCTCTCTCAGACATCTTTTCATCTCTGGAGATCTCTGTCGTTGCAGGACCACAGAACAGAATATAGATCAGTGAGATGACACGTGACGCCCTTAGAAGACCACTGTCCTGTGATGTCTGCCTCCACTGCCTGTCATACAGATGATGCCCTGCTCATCCCCCCCCGCCCCGCCCCGCCAAAATGGGGAAAAGGGGAAATAGGCGCCATGCATACCAATGTCTCGGTGAAAGGCTCTGGGCTCATGTTTTTAAATCTACTCAAGAAGCCAGACAATTTACCTCTACACAAAGGAGCAATTATTATTAGCAATAGTTGTCATCCTTTCATAACACGGCTCTGACATTAGCAGGGGGTTACCTGTGGTGAACTGACCGTGGACGTACACGTGTGCTGCAGTCAGGGTGTAGTAGAAGACAGACGGACACGGCTCCAAGCTAGTAGACGTTCCATCCCGACAACGGGGGGATGTTTGACAGCCTGAAGACCGCTCAGACAGGAAGACAAATGCTGACACAGCGAGAAGGGGGAATAAACACACTTGCTTTCTATTCAAAATCAGCAGAGAGCACAGACAGGCATTGGAGGACCAAGACAGGTGTCACTCACAGCCCTAATGATGGTTCTGCTCCTTCTATATACCATATACAGGTGGAGGAATTAACATAAACACCAACCCTTTTCACTGATGGAAACAACTTTATTTTCCCCAAGGTTTCCAAGTGTGAATCATCTCCATCAGATCATGATACAGACAGACCCGCAGAGAGACAGACAGACAGACCTAAAGGAAGACGTAGCTTCATTATCAAGACTGAAGACTTGAAAAAACACTCTTAAGCTTGTTAGTCGAGCAGCTATACACAGTATAGCTATATAGGTATTGACATGTGTCGCTAGGGATTTGATCTGGTCTTCATGAATTGCTTTGTTAGCTAATTTGCCTACGTTTGATGTATTCTGTATCGATCCTGCTTTTTCAAGACTCCCAGAGGCCCTTAGTTGTCTTTTTTCAGTCAGAGTTAGCCAGTCACTCAATGTTTGTTTTTGCCTTCCAGTCTCCTTCCCTTCCCCCTGGTTTGTGATTCTCTCAGCAGACCAGGATCACCTGGAGCCCAGGATAGCAAAGAGGAGCTCATCTGAAATAGCGCTCTCTTTCATCCCCCATCCTCGCTCTCCTGATGCGCTGATGCTGCCAAAATGTATCAACAGACAAGGAAATATAAAAATGTAAATGCTGATCAGGAATCAGATACTGCCTTGCCTGATTGTAGCTAATGTAAAACAGTTGTTTAGTGTGATAATAAGCAGTGATCCTGGATCAGTCATGAAAAGACAGCATTTCCTCTCAATGAATCTATTTCCTCTTACAGGCTATGTTATTTGTGCAGTAAAAATGCTTGTAATCATGATTTGTATGCACGACTGCACGTATGTTTTAATTGTTGCGCTGTGTCACATGAAAAGCTTCAGTGAATTAAGCTCTTCTCCCAACACACACTTTGAGGCCCCCCTCTCCCCCGCTCTTTACCGGGAGTAAAGGGGGAGGACACAGAGCCGATGGTGGACATGCTTAACAGCAGCAGTACTCAGGCAGCATTACACCCTTGAGCCACATAGGCCGTGCTCGTGGTTGATCTTAAATGAAACAATTGGATGAGAAAGAACAACATATCTAATTATTTATATTGTCTCAAAAGATATGAAAAAAAAATAATGTTGAAAATTTGTTTCAATAAAAATGTGGTAGTCGTTCAATATGAACATGAACCTGCGCTGCATTCACAGCTTCTATGGACTGCTCGCCACTGTTATAATGCCCTCCGAGCCCGGGGGCCAGCTGGGATTCACTGGTGGCGAAACACACCTGGGGCGGCTTCAAGGTCAAGGTCAAGATTCAACTTTATTGTCCCCGTGGGGAAATTTGTCTTGGGCATAGTGCATCATTGCTTTCTTATCCTACACAGAGTACAACAGAACAAAAACACAACCACAGACACAAACACAACCAGACAAACCAACATTTTAACATCGAGAACTTCTCTATGTTCTCGATGTTAAAATGTTGGTTTGTCTTAATAGACTTAAATTGAACCTTGCTGTATAGCATAGAAATCTACAGTATGGGGATAAAGTGCAAGTGTTTATTGCACTATAACTTATGGTTAGAGTGCTATGTGCTAAAGTGCTTAGTTCTAAAGTGCTATGTGCTAAAGTACTATGTGCTAGCTTAGCATCACTCTGGCTGACATTGCCAGGGCTTTCCCCCCGGTGCCTAGCAAGAGCCTGGTGGGTTAGCTACCACTTCCCTTCCTCCTTAGCTCCCCATCGGGCCACTTCCTCCGTGGTGCTTCACTCCTTCCAGCCCACTCTTTGTTTGGTTCATAAGCAGAGGAAGGACTTTCTCAGGGCTGCCATTTTTATTTCTTACATAGGCTTTGAGCATTCATAATCACAGGATTAACAATGAGTAAGTGGTATCACTCCCTATTTTTTCAAAAATATTTATCAACAAAATATTTTTTTGTCATTGTCACACGATTTACGTTGAGTTATTCTTATCCTAAAAGGGGTTGGATTGCATTGCTAATGTTTCAAAGTTTGTATTGTATGTTAATACCTTCATGGAATTAGTGGAAAATACTTTTCTCAAACTCTAAAGCAACGTTTCAAGTTTTTAGATTGACGCAGTGGCTCTGAAATTAACTAACCATAACCTCTATGTTCGCCTATCTTACATATTTGGTGTCATATTTGGAAAACCCAGTCTAGTCTGACTAGCCTGCTAGCTTTAAAAATAGGTTTGACTTGTGGACGACTCTGGTTATGCTCAATGTGATGATTGCAGAACGACACATTTATTTGACCAAATGCTGGATGTAGGATAAGCTGGATTAGTCGCAACATGTAAAACAAGCAAAAGGGACTTTAATGGGAATGGAGCGGCTAGCTGTAGCTAGTGCAGGGTGCAGAGGAGTGGTGTAGTGTAGGAGAATCTGAAGCTAGGCTGCTGAATTCTGGGTTAGCCTCAGAGGATTGATGGCACATGCAGCTGGACCAGCCAGGAAGGAGGGGCAGTAGTTTAGACACAAGATGACAAGAGCCTGGACCGAAAGCTTGGTGACCTTCTGGAAGAGGTACTGATGCGTCTTCCTGATGTTTTACAGAATTAATCTGCAGGAGTGGCTGATCACGGCACTGTTGGCAGCGAAGGACAGCAGGTCATCCAGAGTCAGCCCCAGATTCCTGGTCATCCGAGTCACAGGCACCACAGAGTTGTGGATATTGAAGGAGAGATCTAGGATGGGACATGCCAGATGTGTGGAATTGTGAACTGAGCGAGTGCAGAGCCTGAGATTCCCAGTTCTTGGAGGGTGGAGAGGAGGATCTGGAGGTCCACCGTGTGGAAGGCTGCCGAGAGGTCAGAATGACAGGGAGGAGGGTCTGGAGGTTCACCGTGTGGAAGGCTGCTTGGAGGTCAGAATGACAGGGAGGAGGGTCTGGAGGTTCACCATGTGGAAGGCTGGTTAGAGGTCAGAATGACAGGGAGGAGGGTCTGGAGGTTCACCATGTGGAAGGCTGCAGAGAGGTCAGATTGACAGGGAGGAAGGTCTGGAGGTTCACCATGTGGAAGGCTTTTAAAATGCATGTAAACACCTTTACCTGATCTACTTCGGACCGAAATCGGTGCATGAACGGACAAGCGACATCGGATAAGAACACCTAGATAACTCGATGATAGTCCGGTTTCTACCTGCATGTAAACCTGCATCGTATCTCGTATCTGTTTTCGCGTTCTGCGCATGCTTGAGATCTTGCGGCCGAGGGACGTGAGCCGGAAGTAGAAGGAGACGGTAGTCGTGTTAATGTTGCCATAGACATATAAACAATTCTTATTTCTTTATATGTTTTTGGTTGTCGCCGTCGGAAAACGAGAAACTGATTTATTAAAAAGGTGACGCAGAAAATGGGAGAAGCCGGTGTCATGCCATTACCCCCTACAAGAAGTGTATCATCATCAATATGCATTCAGTACACACTACGCTTCAATTTCACCCAAGGCTGAATTAAAAGTACATGTTTTCCTAAACATTGTTCATCAACAAGGTTGTAAAGTATTAACTTCGGGCACATCTGTCAAAATAAACGCTTTTTTTCTTCGGACGTGTATACGATCTTTAGTCATTCATTGCGCAGCGATCGAACTGACGGGGATATGCTCTGATATTATGAATCTTAAAGACTGTGTCGGATTCCCCGTCTCTCTGGTACTTCCACAGCAAAGACTCGGAGTGGGGGTTATTTCGGCCATTTCGGAGAAGAAATTGGGGGAAAGGAATTTTGGCTTTGAATCTCTGAGGTCAAGATTGAAACGCTACATGGAGGGGAAAGAGATTGTTGCCGTATGCGGGACAGCTGTCAGTTCACTTCGGGTCCATGTCATTTCTCCGACGCTCCAGTGTTCCGACCTCTCGGTCGTATGCAGACTCCACCGGCTGGACTCCTCCCACTGCTCCGCCGCCGGAGGAGTCCGCATACGGCCGAGAGGTAGGGACAGTGTAGCGTCGGAGAAATGACATGGATCCGAAGTGAACCGACAGCTGTCTACTGAAAACTTCTTTCTCGAATGCCGACTGTGTTTGTTGTTATTGGGATGTAGAGGTCAACCGGAAGTGACTCTCTAACCACTTGTTGAAAGGGCTACAGCGCCACCTAGGCTAGCGGATTAAGCCATGCTCCGGCCATTATCTGAGGCCATGTACATTCGGATAATTGACACGGTCAGTTCGAGTAGCAAAATCGTATAAGGCCTATTCCGATATAGCTGTCCCATGTAAACGCACTGTTTGATGGGTTGAGGACAGTCCCCTGTCTTTAATCCAGACCTGTGAGGGTCCAGAATGTTCTATATGAGATGGGTGAGGAAAGGGAGGGCAGCCAGAAGAAGGTCTGAGGGGTTATTGTCGTAAGGTAGCTGGACGTTTGGAGGTGACCAGGGATAGTATTTCAGTGGCAGTGTTTGTAAGGAAGTTAGGGTAGGAGCTGAAGAGATGACGATAAGACGCTGTGGTTACAGCAGGTGGCTGGGAAAGGAGGGGCATATGTCATCTATCTTTTAACAAAGTAGGTAAGGGGCCTGCCCGTAATTCCGACAACACATTGATCCGACGTCTCAATGGTCCGAAATATTTCCCATTAGATAGACATGCCACTATGCCGACGGTTCAATGTTCCGAAAATGGAACCCATTGGTCCGAAGGTCAGTTTGTCCGACTTTTCAAAAAGGAGGCGCATTAGGCCGACGGTTCAATATGCCAAATAGGCCTACATATAAAGAGTTTTATACCACGCTCGCACTCTCGCTCTCTCTCACTCTCTCTCCAAAGTACAACATAGGCCTACATATCACGTTCACGATGAATATTGGAGAGCAAAGTGACAACGCTTCACTTCATTGCGACACAGTGTTTCAGCCCCATGGACAGAGAGCGTAGGTCTAATTCTCAACACGGGCACGAACACACACACACACACACACTTGACTAAGTACACGGTATGAGGTATAAGTTTGACTAAATCAATACCAGCGAAATTATTTAGGCTAAAAGCCCACTGTAAACACAGTAAACAACACATATAGGCCCACACACAGCTACTAAAGATGTTTTTCACTCACCGTTTGACTTCTGTACGGGAAAAGTATTAGTCCTTGTATAACGTGCGCTTCATAAATTCACCTCTTGTGACCTTTCAAGCCCACAGCAACAGTCTGGCTTGGTGAAGTATTTGATTTCATAATCACACATGTAGAATTGAGCCTCGGACTATTCGCATATTGAACCGTCGGCCTAATGGGCCTCCTTTTTGAAAAGTCGGACAAACGGACCTTCGGACCAATGGGTTCCGTTTTCGTAACATTGAACCGTCAGCATAGTGGCATGTCGATCTATTGGGAAATATTTCGGACCATTGAGACGTCGGAACAATGAGGCGTCGGAATTACGGCATGGCACCGTAGGTAACACAATCACTCAATGAGAGGGGGGGGGGGACGGTGGAGAACATAAAAAGAAGATAGAAATATGACAAAATAACCGTTTTGAATAAATTGCCTTCCAGATGACTTACAGATGACAACCCCCGCACTGAAAATGGTATGACCCACAGCCTATCATACTATCTCCCTCCCACTATCATACTCTCTCTCTCACTAGCATACACTCTCTCTCACTATCATACTCTCTCTCTCTCTCTCACAATCATACTGTCTCTCACTATCATACTATTTCTAACTATCAGACTCTCTCTCTCACTATCATACTCTTTCAATTCAATTTTATTTGTATAGCCCTTAATCACCATTACAGTCTCAAAGGGCTTAACAGGCCAAATATTTGTGACACCCCCCTTTACCCATGCCCCCACACGGGCAAGAAAAAACTCCCTTGAATCAGCAAGGAAGAAATCTTGAGAAGAAACGCAGTGTAGGGGATCCCTTCTTCCAGGGATGGTCAGGAGTGCAATGGGTGCCACAAATGGCATACAGGTAAATACATGTACATCATATTAAAATGGTGATGGGGTTCTGGCCGGTTATCCATGAGGAGAGTCCAGGCATCCAGTCCAGCACCCGCAGCACGCTACAACTGACAGAATAGTGAATTAGAACGGAAAAGTACATAGTGGGAATGTATGATGTAATAAGAAAAGCACAAGCAAACAGAGTAGTCTTCACTACGCATCTGTTGTTTTCACACTCCAAATGCAAGATTGTAGAGGTGCGTTTTGAGCTTCCCTTTGAATAGCTCCACAGAGTCAGCTTCCCTGATCGCTGATGGCAGCCTATTCCATAAAAAGGGGGCTCGATAGGCAAACGCTCTCTGTCCAGCCGATTTCTTTTTAACCTTCGGCAATGAAAGAAGGCCGGCTCCCGAAGACCGGAGAGACCGAGAAGGACTATAAGGAATAATGAGGTCCTTCAGGTACAATGGAGATAGTCCATGCAAGGCTTTATAGGTTAGCAATAGCACTTTAAAGTCTGATCTGAAAGTTATTGGTAGCCAATGTAAAGAGGCGAGAATAGGTGTAATATGATCAAACTTTCTCGTTCTGGTCAGCAATCTAGCTGCCGCATTGTGTACCAGCTGTAGACTCTTTGTAGTAGAGTTCGGTAATCCCGAGAACAGTGCATTGCAATAGTCCAGTCTTGACGAGACAAACGCATGAATCAGTGTCTCTGCATCCACTACAGATAACATTGATCTGATTCTTGCAATGTTTCTCAAATGGAAAAAGGCAATTCTAGTTATACTTCTTATATGCTGATCAAAGCATAGTTGAGGGTCAAACAAGACACCAAGATTTCTGACAGATGCACTCTGTGGGATGGCGAAGCCATCCAACCACAGAGAGACATCCTCAAACTTTTCCCGGTCCCGCTTCGAGCCAATAATCATCAGCTCTGTCTTCCCAGTATTAAGCTGTAGGAAGTTTTGTGACATCCAGCCCTTCACAGCAGCCAAACAGGACTCAACCTTTTGAATCTGGGCAGAATCCCCGAAATCTACAGGAATGTAGAGCTGGGTGTCATCCGCATAGCAATGGAAACTAATTCCGAAGCCGCGGATAACGTCACCGAGGGGAAGCATATAAATTGCAAAAAGCAATGGACCAAGAACCGACCCTTGTGGTACGCCAAAGCGCAATTTACAATGCTTCGATTCTGCACCCTCATGAAGCACAAATTGGGTTCTATCTGTGAGGTACGATTCAAGCCAACCAAGAGCCGTACCCCCGAAACCAACATAGTGGTCAAGACGGTGAAGAAGAGTGCTATGGTCAATCGTATCAAACGCAGCGCTCAGATCCAACATCACAAGCATTGTGCTTGTGTTTTTATCCAAAGCAAGAAGGATGTCATTTACAACTCTTGTAATAGCAGTTTCAGTTGAGTGGAAATTCCTGAACCTCGACTGGAAAGGTTCGAAGAGATTATTCCTCGTCAAATAGTCAACAATTTGCTTTGCTACAATCCTTTCCTGTACCTTAGACAAGAAGGGCAGATTCGATATAGGCCGATAGTTCCTGACTAATTCAGGATCTAGGCCAGGCTTTTTGAGTAGCGGTTTTAACACCGCAGCCTTAAAATTGGAAGGAACAATTCCTGTTGAAAACGAAAGATTCATAAGCAAGAGGATAACAGGCCCCACCGTTGGAAAAAGTTCCTTAAGAACCCTAGAAGGGAGCGGATCCAACATACAAGTTGTTGGCTTTGAGGCCTTTATCACCCTTTCAAGTTCCACCAAGGAAATCGCCTTAAACTCCAAAAGAGTTGCGTCAGAGTTCACCATCCTACTTGGCAGAACCCCATCCTGCCCCACAGGATGTGTAGGATTAGCCGCCCGGTAAGCATCAATTTCCTCTCTAATTGATTGAATCTTATTCTCAAAAAAATCCATGAATTCACCTGCCGAGATCGAGGAGCCTACGGTCTGATTCTGTTTCTGATTGAGACTCCTCACCGTGTCAAAAAGAAACTTAGGATTATTTCTATTCAAATTAATGATACTAGAAAAGTAGGCGTTCCTGGCGATAGTCAGCACACCCTTATAGGTGATCAGACTATTATGCCATGCAAGATGAAAGACCTCAAGTTTAGTCGAGCGCCATTTGCGTTCAAGGATCCTGCAATTTCGCTTCAAAATGCGAGTTTCTGCATTAAACCAAGGAGCTGGTTTTTTCAATGTTCGTTTTTTAGTTACGTACCGAGAAACTGAATCAATGGCAACAGACAAGGCAATGTTGAGGTCATCAGTAAGGCACTCCACAGAACCACTATAGTTACAGAGAGGTGCAAGTGAACCAGATAACTTATCTTCCATAGCTTTAATGGTTGCAGGTGTGATGCGGCGACAGCTGAAAGTAGCTTGCTGATCGTCGCAGGGGCAGGATACCACCACCTGGAAAGTGAGCAAAAAGTGGTCTGATAAAGCTGAGGTGTAGGAAGAGACCACTAGCTGCGAAATGTCAACACCGCGGGTCAGAACGAGATCCAACGTGTTTCCACCGATGTGGGTTGGTTGCTGGACGAGCTGTTTGAAGCCAAGCGTATCTGTAATGGACAGAAAAGCCCTTGTGAGGGCATCAGACGGGTTATTCACGTGAATGTTGAAATCCCCAATAAGCAAAATATTGTCTGAATATGTAGCCAAATCAGCTGCAAAGTCAGAAAACTCATCCAGAAAAACTGAATACGGTCCTGGAGGACGGTATACTACAGCTAAAACAAAAGAGTCTGGAACTCGTTTTGCTTCTCGAGGAGCTGAGGTGCAGAGCGCTAGCACCTCAAAGGATCTGAAAATATATCTATTCTTCGGCTTTAAATTAAGCTTAGAATTAGATATCAGGGCTACTCCACCACCTTTCTTAACTTCTCTAGATACTTGGGTGCTAACGTAATGGGGTGGAGTAGCTTCGTTTAAGGCTAGAAACTCATTTGGTTTTAACCAGGTTTCAGAAAGCCCCAGTATGTCGATCTTTTTATCAATAATTAAATCATGGACCAAGAGCGCCTTCGATGAAAGCGACCTTATGTTCATGAACCCTATTCTGAGTACTTCCCTTTTATTATTTTCAGAGGGAGTCTGGTTAACACTCAGCTCTGAAGCGGTCAAGGGGATACCGCGGTTTCGACATACTGGTTGCGGCCCTCGTCTGCGGGTTTTACACCTCGAGACAGCGCGAGGCCGCACCACCGTACATATAGGCAGGGGCGCTGCCTGGCGGGGAAAAGTGGTACTGATTCTAAGGGCCCAGCCCAACGCAGCACGGCCCACGGCCCGCGGATGGCAATTAATAATATGATATTAATATTCTTTCAAAGGGCCCAAAATTCCTGGCAGCGCCCCTGCATATAGGTACAGGGTTATTTTCAGAGGGAGTCTGGTTAACACTCAGCTCTGAGGCGATCAGTGGGATCGCCAGAGTTGGACATACTGGTCGCGGCGCTCGCCTGCGGGTTTTACACCTCGAGACAGAGCGGGGCCACGCCACCGTACATATAGGTACAGTGTTAATTTCAGGGGGAGTCCGGTTAGTTGTTAGTATTTGATTTGACATGCGGTTTATCATGCGATTTGCCATGCGATTTTGCACGCCTGTACTAGGTACAGCGTTAATTTCTGAGGGAGTGTGGTTAACACTCAGCTCTGTCATGCGAGTTAACATGCGATTTTGCACGACTGTACATATAGGTACAGCGTTAATTTCATGCGATGCGTCATGCGTCATGCGATTTACCATGCGATTTGACATGCAGTTTTGGCCCACCGTACATATAGGTACAGCGTTAGTTACAGAGGGAGTCCGGTTAACACTCAGCTCTGAAACAATTGGTGCAATAGATCCTGGTTCAGCTAACCCATCTGCTATTCTAGACTCTGTTCTAGACTCTGCAACGTAGACTATCATGTTGCTAGCAGGTTTACTAAACTCCTGCAGCCCAGCGTGCTGTGAGTGGATGAGTCACGCCTGACTAAGACATCTATCTATGTTTTTTGACATAATTGAGGCACCTAACCCAGTAGGGTGTAGGCCGTCTCTCATGAGCACACCAGGGCGACCCCACAGGGAGGGCCAGTTATCTATGAAACCAAAGCCTGCTCTGAGCTATATAGGGCCAGCCAGCGATTTAGAGACAATAGTCTACTATAACGCTCATCATTACCCTTATCGGGTAGAGGGCCAGAGAGAATTAATCGATGCCGACACATCTTTCTGGCGAAGTCACAAAGCCTAGCTATGTTGCTTTTTGTGACCTCAGTTTGTCTTGTCCTAGCATCGTTGGTGCCGACATGAACTACAATGTTGTCGAAGCTAATGTCGGTGTTTGGTGCATCTAATCTAACTCCGTATGAGGTCTCACCGCATGTTAGCACCCTAAGTTTAGCTTCAATGTCGGGAGCCCTGGCCCCGGGTAGGCAAATAACTGTCGCTGGCGAGTGTAGCCTAACTTTACGTGTAACAGAGTCACCTATGACTAGCGTTTCTACCCCCGAAAAAGACTTGCGAGGCAGGGTACTGACCGCAACCTGCCTCGCAAGTGGTGCTGCCGACAGGATTGCCTTGACGGAGTCACTGCTAACGATAGCGTTAGCTCCACGAGTCCGCCTGGCGGGTCTCTTCTCTATACTTTCTGGAATAACTGTTTTCTCTACTCTCGCTACCCTTTCATCCTCTAACTGAGAGATACGTCTCTCTAACAGAGCTATCTTATCCATGAGAAAGGCAGAGCAAGAACAATCCCAATCCATGCTTACCGTGGTTGATGCAGACGGAGCTCCAGCGAGGAAGCAGCGAAAACAATACAGAGTATGCAGAACAGGTCACAGATATAAATACCGAAAAGTAGATACAAACCGATACAAACCGAGATAGCAGGTCGACGCTAAGCATCCTGCTAACCAAACCAAGCCGGCTACCCGGAAGTTGCGTCTGCGGCGTCACACGGCAGCCTCGGGTCAGCCTGTGGAGAATTCCGGATGGTTTTTGCCAACGTACACAGGAGGCATGTGGGTGTCACACTATCATACTTTCTGTCTCACACTATCATATTCTCTTTATCTCACTCGCTCTCTCTGTCTCACTACCATGCTCTCCCTCACTACCATACTCTCTCTCACACACTATCATACTCTCTCGCTGACATTATCATGCTCTCCCTCACACTATCATACTCCCTCTCTCACTTTCATACTCTCTCTCTCTCACTTTCATACTCTCTCTCTCTCACTATCATACTCTCTCTCTCACTTTCAAGCTCTCTCTCTCACTATCATACTCTCTCTCTCTCTCCCTCACTACCATACTCTCTCTCACACACTATCATACTCTCTCTCACACACTATCATACTCTCTCTCACACACTATCATACTCTCTCTCACACACTATCATACTCTCTCTCTCTCTCTCTCTCGCTCTCTCTCGTGCGCATGCATGAGCGTTTGTGGAGGTTGTGAGGAGTGTGTCGGAGCGCGACTGGTTTCCCTAAAGGTTTGGTTTTTACATACTTTTTCACTTTTTTTTTGTATTATTGTCACAAGCACGTTTGAGCACTGTTTCAAGGTTTTTAAAAAATACGGCGGCAGCCAGCAATAAGGTGGTTGTTTGTTCTGCAAAAAAAATAACACGGGTTTGAGAAATCTCTCGCGCCGGCATGGCGTTAAGGTGCCGTTCGGCGTGGAATTTTCGGTGGAGGAATGTGGGTTAGCGGCTGGTATCGCCTTAACTGAAACACGCAGTGTCATTCAGGAGACACGTGTATATGATCCTAAAGGCAGGAAGTGATGAATTTAATTTGGCTTTGAGGTTTAAATTTGATGGTTTTGATTACACGATTTATGCGACTACAGAAGCAATTAAATGCTTCGGATGTGGTCAGGCGGGTCACGCTGTGCGCAGCTGTCCGGATAAAGTGACTGCGCCGTTGCCAGGGCCGGCCGCGCCGGTGGAGCCGGTGGGGCAAAGGGCTCTGCCTGTGGCGAGCGGTAGCGGGATGTTAATGGTCGTTGGAGGTCTGGAAACGGAGCAGCAGGCTGAGGTGCCAGAGACCGATAACAGCAGTGCACCCATTCGTTTTGAAATCGTGAATATTTCAAACAGTGTTGATCCAAAGTCAGACAAGCAAATTCAGTCTCAAAGCATTGCGGAAACAAGAAATGTCGACATGACGGGGGATTCGTTTAATGAGGATCAAATAATGGTACAGGAGGATGGTACTCTTCTTAAAATTCCACCCAAAAAAACGGACAATTGAAGATGACACAGCAGGGTCAACATCAGATAGTGAGAGGGATTTCTCAGACTCGTCTCTTCCAGAAAGACTTCCAGGTGGACAGGGGAGACAGGGGAGACAGGGTTATAGTCTAGATCAAGTAAGAACATTTTTGGAAAAAACTAAAGGCAAAAGAGATTCAATTCAATTCAATTTTATTTGTATAGCCCTTAATCACCATTACAGTTTCAAAAGGCCAAATATTTGTGACACCCCCCTTTACCCATGCCCCCACACGGGCAGGAAAAAACTCCCTTGAATCAGCAAGGAAGAAATCTTGAGAAGAAACGCATTGTAGGGGATCCCTTCTTCCAGGGATGGTCAGGAGTGCAATGGGTGCCACAATTGACATACAGGTAAATACATGCACATCATATTAAAATGGTGGGGTTCTGGCCGGTTATCCATGAGGAGAGTCCAGGTATCCAGTCCAGTACCCGCAACACGCTAGAACAGACAGAATAGTGAATTAGAACGGAAAAGTACATAGTGGGAATGTATAATGTAATAAGAAAAGCACAAGCAAACAGAGTAATCTTTTCATAATCTTCAAGATGTTGTGGTTGAAGATTATTTTCCTGATGGTTTTCTGTTAATTGGGACTGTGAGGAAACTAATTAGACAGAAGGGGAGTGATGGCCTTGTAGAGACAGAGGTATATAGCCTGAGGAAACTGGTGCGAAAGCTGCAAAGAAATGATGAAGATGAATGGCCAAACAGTAAATAACAATCTGTTGAGCGGATATAGGCTTACACTATTGATACGTTGCCTCTTGTTTTCAAAATTTTTCATAAACATGAGATTACATGTAGATTTAGGATTGCGTCTTTAAATCTAAACGGAGCAAGGGACGTTAAGAAGAGGAATTTGCTGTATGAAGTCCTGAAAACAAAACAAATTGCCATTGCTTTTACCCAAGAAACACACAGTAGCAAGGACATTGAGGTCGAATGGCAGAGAGAATGGGGTGGGCAGGTAGTTTTTAGCCATTTGAGTTCAGCATCTGGGGGAGTTGCAATACTTTTTTTCGAGTTCATTTTTACCAATTTCTTTTGATTACGAGGAAGTTGTTAGGGTCGGCTCCTCAAAGTCACTGCAAAATATGAAAAAAACACGATAGTGTTCTTAAATATTTACTCACCAGTTTTGCAGAGGGATAGGCTAGTGTTTTTAGATGAATTGTCAAGCACTTTAGAAGGCTGCAACTCAACCGATTTTTTAATAGTAGGCGGTGATTTTAACTGCACCATTAGCAATTTGGACAGGAATCACATTGAACCACATCTACAGTCAAGGAGAATTTTAAAGTGTATAGTTGAAACCTATGATCTGGAGGATGTGTGGCGTTCTAAACACGGTACTGAAAGAGAATATTCCTTCAAAATAAAAGCCCACCAAATATGAGACATATTAAATATGATTTTGGATTCGATTTAAAAGAAAATGCCCTGTTATTCCAGGCTCATTTCACTTCAGAGTTATAGTTCAAAACCCCATAGGGTCACCCAAGAAGTTTCAGAACATTCTGATGTGGTTTCAACATAAAAGCCCACCAAACATTCCAATATGAGACATATTACATATGATTTTGGATTCATTCGATTTAAAATAAAATGCCCTGTTATTCCAGACTCATTCCAAGTCAGGGTCATAGTTCACAACCCATAGTGATACCCACGAAGTTTCAGGATATTCTGATGTGTATTTTCAAATTAAAAGCCCACTAGATATTGAAATGAGACTTATTACATATTTTTTTGGTTTCAATTTAAAAGGAAACTCCCTGTTATTCCAGACTCATTCCACTTCAGGGTCACAGTTTACGATCCCATAGTGTCACCCAAGAAGTTTCAGGATATTTTGATGTGTATTTTCAAATTAAAAGCCCACTAGATATTGAAATATGAGACATTGGATATGATTTAGATATGAATTTGGATTAAATTTAAAAGGGAACGCCCTGTTATTCCAGACTCATTCCACGTCAGGGTCATAGTTCACAACCCATAGTGATACCCACGAAGTTTCAGGATATTCTGATGTGTAGTTTCAAATTAAAAGCCCACTAGATATTGAAATATGAGACTTATTAGGGGTCCAAGCCAACAGGTTGGATCCCTATTGTTTTTGTAAGGATTTTTCCTATTATTATTATTTACATATTTTTTTGGTTTCAATTTAAAAGGAAACTCCCTGTTATTCCAGACTCATTCCACTTCAGGGTCACAGTTTACGATCCCATAGTGTCACCCAAGAAGTTTCAGGATATTCTGATGTGTATTTTCAAATTAAAAGCCCACTAGATATTGAAATATGAGACATTGGATATGATTTAGATATGAATTTGGATTAAATTTAAAGGGAAACGCCCTGTTATTCCAGACTCATTCCACGTCAGGGTCATAGTTCACAACCCATAGTGATACCCACGAAGTTTCAGGATATTCTGATTTTCAAATTAAAAGCCCACTAGATATTGAAATATGAGACTTATTACATATTATTTTGGTTTCAATTTAAAAGGAATCGCCCTGTTATTCCAGAGTCATTCCACTTCAGGGTCACAGGTTACGACCCCATAGTGTCTCCCAAGAAGTTTCAGGACATTCTGGTGTGTAGATTTTTTAAACCCGTCTCCATGTAAATATTTCTGATGTACAACATTTTCTATGTATTTAGAATAGTTATAACTGTTTGATTTCCCATTTTTGCTTTTGGCCCTATTCCTCCAGCACGTGGGCTAAATTGATGTTCACGTTTCTTAAATATTTTAATGCTTTTCTCTTTGTAGGATCACAGTGGAATAATAATATGGTCTTGCAAGTATAGGAATCCTAGTCATCCTTGTCAATGAAATGAAAAAATGACATACTTGAATAAATAAATTATGAAGATAAAGATTGTAAAAGCCAACAGGGCTAAAGTCCAGATTGTGTAGGGGGGGTAATATTAACTAAGTAGAAAATCAGATGGACAGTGGCTATACAGTATAGCTAGTCTAGCTTTCCAACCCATTTTTGTGTAGCCCACCTTCATGAAATGTGTAGGACAAAATGTGTGATAAACAGGAAAAGGCCCTGCCATACTTACCTGACACCTGGAATGGGGTAATCTTGGAATTACTGTTGAATTAGGCTATGTGTTCACCTGGCTATGAACTGAGAATTGATGAATCATATTCCATAAGCACTGACCTAGATTACATCTGACACTTTTGAAGGTTTCCCAAAGACAAAGATGTGAGGAAGAAGTGGGAAGTGGCTTTGAGGAGAGAAGGATTCACTGCAAGTGATTGTTCAATTGTCTGCAGTCAACATTTTAAGCAGGCTGATTTTGACAGGACAGGTCAGATTGTCAGACTACGTGATGGTGTTACTCCATCCCTCTTCAGCTTCCCGGTTCACCTCCAAAAAGTAGGTGTATCATCATAAGGCTATTAGCATTCATAAATGTAAATATTCTATTATCAAACAAACGTATCCTTTTATATATTGTAGATTAAAAAGATATCCAAATACATATCTAAATCATATCAAATGTCTCATATTTCAATATCTAGTGGGGTTTTAATTTGAAACTACATTTCAGAATATCCTGAAACTTCTTGGGTGACACTATGGGGTCTTAAACTGTGTTCCTGAAGTGGAACGAGTCTGGAATAACAGGGAGTTTCCTTTTAAATTGAAACCAAAAAAATATGTAATAAGTCTCATATTTCAATATCTAGTGGGCTTTTAATTTGAAACTACACATCAGAATATCCTGAAACTTCTTGGGTATCACTATGGGGTTGTGAACTATGACCCTGACGTGGAATGAGTCTGGAATAACAGGGCGTTTCCTTTTAAATTTAATCCATATTCATTTCTAAATAATATCTAATGTCTCATATTTCAATATCTAGTGGGCTTTTAATTTGAAACTACAAATCAGAATATCCTGAAACTTCTTCGGTGACACTATGGGGTCGTGAACTATGACCCTCAAGTGGAATGAGTCTGGAATAACAGGGCGTTTCCTTTTAAATTTAATCCATATTCATTTCTAAATATCTAATGTCTCATATTTCAATATCTAGTGGGCTTTTAATTTGAAACTACAAATCAGAATATCCTGAAACTTCTTCGGTGACACTATGGGGTCGTGAACTATGACCCTCAAGTGGAATGAGTCTGGAATAACAGGGCGTTTCATTTTAAATTTAATCCAAATTCATATGTAATAAATCTCATATTTCAATTTCTAGTGGGATTTTAATTTGAAATTACACATCAGAATATCCTGAAACTTCTTGGGTGACACCATGGGGTCTTTAACTATGACCCTGATGTGGAATGAGTCTGGAATAACAGGGTGTTTCCTTTTAAATTTAATCCAAATTCATATCTAAATCATATCTAATGTCTCATATTTCAATATCTAGTGGGCTTTTAATTTGAAACTACATTTCAGAATATCCTGAAACTTCGGGGTCGTAACCTGTGACCCTGAAGTGGAATGAGTCTGGAATAACAGGGCGGTTCCTTTTAAATTTAATCGAAAATAATATCTAATATGTCTCATATTTCAATATCTAGTGGGCTTTTAATTTGAAACTAAACATCAGAAAATCCTAAAACTGTTTGGGAGTGAACTATGCCCTCAAGTGGAATGAGTCTGGAACAACAGGGTGTTTCATTTTAAAAATTATCCAAATTCATATGTAATAAGTCTCATATTTCAATTTCTAGTGGGCTTTTAATTTGAAATTACACATCAGAATATCCTGAAACTTTTTGGGTGACACTATGGGGTCGTGAACTATGACCCTGACGTGGAATTAGTCTGGGATAACAGGGCATTTCATTTTAAATCTCCAATAAACTATTGGTATAAGCTTACATTTGTCAATTAGTTGGGCTTTTATTTTGGAAGTAAATATCACAACGTCCGTACATTTCCTTTGATAGTATTTGCTTTTAATGATGTCTTTCGGTATGTACCAGACAAATTCTAAGGGAGCCAATTCTAAAAGGAGCACAGCTGGAGATTCCCTGGCAACCTGGATCTCTAATCAGATGTGGTGTGGTGACAGTGAAAACCTTTGTACAACTGACTGGAGGGAATATAGCTGACACAATGGCACTGGCTGCCAAGCTGGAGATCCACTCGTTTTCATCCCGGAACAACTTCTTGCAAGCCTTAGGAATGCTGTATCAGAAGAGGAACATAAACTACTTGAAGATGGGAGATTGATTAATTTCTTGTTTGGGCAAGCAAAACTTGCGATCTACTATAGTAGGAAGCAGAAAATAAAAAGTGGTCAAGCTAAAGAGTGTGTTGCAACTTTCAAGGGTTTGGTAAAAGCAAGGATTTTACTAGAATTTAAGTATTATGAACAGATGAAAGATCTGGATTCTTGTAAAAAAAAATTGGGATGATGGTGTTTTGTTTTCTTTCGTTGATGGTGAGATGTTTTGGAAAAGCTAATTTAGCTTAAAAAAAAAAAGACCATTGTAAATTAAGAAATAAAGTAACAATAAAGTCATTTATAAAATAAAAATCAATAGAAAATCTCTCTCTCTCTCTATCATACTCTCTCTCCCTCACTATCATTCTCTCTCCCACGCTATCATACTCTCTCACTCTCACTATCATTCTCTCTCTCCCACACTATCATACTCTCCCACACAATCTTAGTCTCTCTCACACTATCCTACTATCTCTGATTCTCACTGTTATACTCTCTATCTCTCTCTCACTAGCATTCTCTCTCTCTCCCACACTTTCATGCTCTCTCTCCCACACAATCTTACTCTTTCTCTCTCTCGCTATCATAATAATAATAATAATAATAATAATCATTTTATTTAAAGGGCGCCTTTCAAGACACTCAAGGTCACCTTACAGAGCATAAAGTTATAAGACAGAGGTTAAACATGAAGAATTAATAACACTCAAAAGACGACTAAAGTGAAGGGGGGGACCTCACTAACCACCACCAATATGTAGCACCCACTTGGGTGATGCACGGCGACCAATCGACGCCCGAACGCTCACTACACACCAGCTTGAGGTGGAGAGTTAGGGATGAGGTGGAGAGTGAGGGAAAAGAACATTTAAACTATCGACAAATTCCCAGTAACAATCCGTCCAAGAAACATAGAAGACAGTGTGGGGAGACAGGACGGAGAGACTGTCAGGCGCTTGTTCACGGAGAATCATGCGGCCCGCATTATATAAGAAAGTTTCAAAGCTAAGACAAGAGGGAACGAGGGGGAAAAAAATTGTCAATACCCCAAACTATGCTCCTGTAAGGGGGGCACAGTGTAGGGATTAGCAAAAAAAAAACACCTCAACACATAAGCATCACATCAAAACATCACAAACGCATATGGGAGGGGGGAAGGGGCAGGGGAGGGGGGAGGGAGTCCAGTAGGCGGTGAGTCCAGGGGGGGTGTGTGTGTACTCAGTCTTGTGTGCGTGTGTGTGTGGGCTCAGGGACTCCATCTCCAATGGACCCAACAGTGTCTCTCCGATAGCTGGTGACGTGGGCCGTGGAGACGACCTCGAAGAGTTCCGACCAGAGATAAAGTTCACAGGAGGTGGGGGGAGGACTTTGTGGGGGGAAGGGTGGCAGGGCATCCGTCTGCATAACAACCAGGGAGAGGAGAGATATCAGCCTTCCAAGGCCAAAGTGGGGGAGCCGAATGAAGATAACGATTGCTTTGGGTCAGGCCGACTCTGCAATTTTTGCCAACCTTAGAGTCTCTCTGGTACTCTCTGTAGTCTTCCATTTCCAGAATCCAAAAACCAAAAAGCCAAAATAGCCGAAAAATTCGTGGTCCGTTTAAACCCGGTCCAACTTCACCACAGTCGGCCATCCGGCACAATCCAGCAATGTTGGATTGCAATCCAATAATGACGGGCAGCTTTCAAAAGCCGGATATGCTGCCATCACCTTACTAACTTTGAGATAGAACAGGAACCCGCAACCTCCGAACAGCAGGAATCCTGCTATCATCATCCCAATTATGTAGACGTCTTCAACATCCTCGACGGAAAGTATGGCGAGACACAGGGGCCTCCACTCCTTCCAGGAGTCCAGCATGTATCCCGCTGCGAACGTTCCGTCAGGGCAGGCGGGCTCTCCTTGGCCCTGTTTTCTCGTTGAGAAAATTTGATCAATAGCGTTGAGAGACCAGCCGATCAAATCCATAATTTAGGTTTCGGGTAGAATGCAGGGTAGAATGCAGAGAAGAGGCAGCACAGAGCAGAGACAGAGACAGAGACAGAGACAGAGACAAAGAGCAGGGGAGAGATAAGGGCCGGGAGCGGCAGAGGGAGCAGAGAGAGATGCGACCGCCTTCGTTGGAGGCAGTTGGAGGCATACTCTCTCTCTCTCTGACACTATCATACCCTCTGACACTATCATACTCTCTCTTTCTCTCTCTCCCTCACTATCATATTCTCTCTCTCCCTATCACACTCTCTCTCTCTCCCACACTATTATACTCACTCTCACACTTTCAAACTCTCTCTCGTAGTTTTCTGCGATGGGGGTTCATTTACCTGTGCATTGTTCAGTCTGCCGCTGTGTCTTGCATCACTTTGTGCTTTTTCTATGATGAAAGCACTAGTTTGGTAATGTGCCAATGTGTGTGTGCTCAGAGACGTGCGAGTGTTTGTGTGTGTGCGTTTGTGTGTGTATGTTTCTCGGTATTTGGAAGTATGCAATGTCAGCCAACGTGGACCCATTAGGTACGCTAATTGGATTCCCACTGTGGCATATCTGTCTGAATTCTGGATTGGATCAGACTGGCCTTCATCCCTTCTTCCTCATTATTTAATCTATTTGCCATCACCCCCTTCCCTCCCTCACTCTCTCGCTCGCTCTTTCTTTCATCTTTCTCTTTCAACCCATCATTCCTTCCATCGCCGTCATCTCCTCATGGTGCTTACTCCATCTCCTCCCTCCCTCCTCTGACGCACCAGGTGTTCCTCAGGAGCAACAGGTTCTGGAACCCCCAGGGTCAGATTTGCAGAGCCGGGCCACACAGGGCCCTCGGTCTTGGCCGTCCCATGCTCAGCTGGGCTCATGGATTGTGGTTTGCGTTCAGTCGCCACCCACTGGTCACACAGCAAGAAATCACAACACTGTGAGATGTTGGTGAATGAACTACTGCTTTATCTTTAATTTAATAGCCTTTCATGGGCTTTTCTAGACTGGGTAGTCCTGCCCATTCTACCCTGGCACTTGCTGTCCATCTCGTAACATTACACATACGTTGATTGTTGATAGTCATGCAATCTTTCCATCAGGGCATTGAGGACGGGACTTTACTGAGCCTGACAGAAGTCCTGGTGAGCCTGTCCAATCCTCCCCCTCCAGCATCACTCAATACTGGCAGCCGCTCTCCTCCTTTCCTCTCCTCAGGGTCTCCACGCATCGGAAATCATTTAGAGTCCTTGGAAGGCTCGTCTGACATAACTGACAACAGTTCAGGGAAAACGGATGTGCAGCATAATAGTCTGCCAATGCCCGTTGTGGTTCTTTCTTTGGCTGTTTAGACCCATCCATTTCATTTCATTGTCAGGTCGCCCTCTCAAATGCCTACACCCCATCTCTCTTCTTTTCTATTTTCCCAAACGCCTTCCCTCTTTCACTACTCCCAATCTTTATTCTTCCCTTTCTCTCCCCTTCATTCAAGTATTTGCTCAATGAAAGAAAGTAAGATATAGAAAGGCTCTCCCTGTCTTCACATGCCCTTACAGACCCAGAAATATAAAGACTCTTCCTTTCCACTTAAGTCCGGACTCCTGATAGATCGAGAAATAGAAAAAAACTTCCTGTTCTCATTAGTCCTGATAGACTCATTAATAGAAAGGCTCTTCCTGCCCTAATATCTCATGATAGACTCAAAAATAGAAAGGCTTTTGTCCTCATGTCCTGATAGACGCAGAGTGAGCCCCTTTTGGTGGTTTGATCTCTGTATCTCTTGAAACTACCTTTTTACCTTATTATCAAACATAGCATACCTACAAGCTGATGATCATTCAAGGAATCAAAACAATGAAGAAAGAAAGAAATACTTAACTGTGGGCATTGGTGGGCCCCTGTTCAATCTTCCTTTATTTTCCATTCAAAGCCCTATAACCTTATTGAATTCTACACTTGAGCAGGGTTAGTTCCTACACTGAACATCCTTCCATTAACATTTTCCTCATCCAATCTTTTTCTGGTTCTTGATCTTTCCTTCCTTTCATTCACTCAGAACCACCATGAAAGGTTGTAACACAGCAGGTGTTTCCTCCCCCACTAGCCACACAGCTCTTTTCACTTGGTTCAATGTTCACCCTGTCTTCTCTGCCCGTTCCATTTGGTACAGGGATAAGCCTCACATTCTTCATAACATACCAACCACCATAAAGGCAGTAAAGTGGCAACCAACTTGATGGACTTGAACTTGTTTTCTTCCCCTGTGGCTGCAGATCTTCCTGGATGCCATCACCATCCGGTTGGGCAGCATTCCCCACGGCAGCGCGGTAGACCCCCTGGAGGGCGCGCCGGCCGGGACCACCTACACCAAACAGACTGTGTACGAGTTGTGCGCCTGCGCCAACGGCAAGCTGTACCTGTCACCGGCGGAAAAGGGCTCCACCTGTCAGACCACCAGTAATTTCTGTCTATGGAGCTGAGAACGGAGGGGGTGGAGTGGGGGGGAGGGGGCGCCGCGCCAGGGGACGACTAGTGGGAAGCTAATGCAACTGGATCAACACAGACTGACAGCCTGGCGGGAAGGCGGCCAGCTAGCAGGCCAAATCACAATTCTCATGGACATGAGAAGCGTTTTGGGACTGGCTGTGACCACATGGCCGTCGGGCAGAGCAGATTCCGCTCCTACAGATTCTTTCGTCCTTGATGAGTAAGTGCTCTCGGGTTGATCTGGATAGTGACTCCACACTGTAGACAGGGATATCAACTATTGAATTTCCACACTGCAGCGCACGCTCCGCCGGGTTGCCATTAACAAGAAGCTCGCCAAACACCGTGGACAACAGGAAAGGGTTTGCCTGGCAGATAGTGAATAAGACACACAGACAATGACTGACTGTGGGGTTTGCCCAGCAATAAGCTATGGCTACCTAACAAACCAGATTTATACCAGAAAGGCCTTTACCTATTCCCCTCTCCCCCTTCAAACCCCAAACTTCCACCCTGCCAACTGCCCTCTAAAGTACGGTTCAGACCAAAAAGACGAGACCATCCCGTTATATCATCCTTTATGGAATGATCATACCAAAAGCTTATACCACCATTTCTATGGTAACGCATCAAGATTCCCTTTCCTGATTCTGTAGTGTGTGCGTTTACCAGTTTGACAGCTGTCAATCAGCACTGTACACTGGCTGAGAGTGGCAGTGCAGTTAAAAGTCTGCTCACATTTGATGTGTAGAATCTTGCAGATGGCCTCCGACTACTGAGAACTACAAATAGACCACTCACCGTCAGACGAAACGTTGTGGAACAGCAATTTGTTTCCCCCTCGTCTTTTTGGACCAAGCCAAGCCTTTAGTCTTCTGTTACCTGGTCTTGACTGTACACAACAACAGTTGTTTCATAAGCAAATAGCGTAACTTCTTTTTTTGTCTCCAAAATAAACAAATCTCTTGTTTTTGTTACACAAATTAGATTGCGATTATCTGCCATCTTGGGATTTATTCAAGCACTACATGTCTTTTCTCTCCTTCTTCCCTTCACCATTATTGTGTTGCGTGGTCCTAATTCTCTGGCCATCTCCCCACACCCCTTCGTCATCTTACTTTAATTTCCGGTTTCCTCAAATCTCTAATATTTTTATATCAATCTGTCTCTGTCTGGTTGTTCCTTTATGTTTCAGGGTCTTGGTCTTCCCTCTGCCTCCCCCTCCCCCGCCAGCCCATGTCACCATGCTCTGTATATCATATCTCTGCACTCCTCCTCCTGCCAGACTAGTGAAAAATAAATCAATCAAATATACAAAACTGCCATTCTCTCCCTCTTCATGGAACCATATTTTGCGCTCTCAGGACATTCTCAGGACTGTCTGTCTGTTGCTTCATCTCTGTTAGCCTCTTCTACATTATTTGAACCCTACTTCTACTCTTTCTTTCTCCCTCAGCCTTTTGGTTTAACCTGCAGCTCTCTCTCTCTCTCATTTGCTCTCTTTCACCCTTTCTATCTTGTTCGCCCCGTGATCAGCTCTTTGTTTGGCCTATTGCTCCTTCTCTCTTTGTTGAACTCTCCTGCTCTCTCTCTCCCCTGCTTTCTCTCCCACTCCCACTAATTATTTTCTCTCTTCTTAACCCCTGCTCCCCTTTCTCTCCTCATTGCACTCTTTGACTCACCTCTGACCTTTACGTCCCCCCTACTCACACTCATACATCGCCTTCGCCTCTCTCTAAAAACAAAGGAACCCACAGGGAGCGATGTTCCTGAACAGTGACAAGCCAGTAAACACCGGAATGGTTATTTTTATTCACACCAAACTGAAAGAAAGCATCTTCATTTCCATGTCAGAGAACCCATGACAGCAGTAAAATAAATTTGGACCGGGGGATGGGTTGTGGTACTATTTTTCTATTTGTCTCAGTTGGGTGGGGGGGAGCTCTTTCAATCACCTCAAGACCAAACACACACACAAACACGCAGAGACACACACACACGCACACAAAAAAAAGACCACTAAATAGGGGAGGATATGTTGGCAGGGAAAAGAGATTAGCTTGTGGTAAACATGGAGAGGGATCACATCCGGTTCTCCGGCAGGCCATTCCCGGGTGCCTTGGCAAAAAAAAGCACATCCCAGTTTGACCCATTAAGACACCCTCCACAAGACTCATCTGCAAATTTCTCTGGACAAATGTTCCTGCGATCTTTCTCTTGCGATTCCTTCTGCTCGCTGTCTATCTAGTTCCTCCTTTCTCCTGGTTTTGTAAAACTTTTCAGTATATCCACCTGAAATCAGAGTCCATCCTGGTTTAAAAAATGTACATTTCTGACGTGCCCTTATGGTTTTATTCTTGATACTGTAATAAAAAAAGCACAAATTATGATGACGTGTATATATCAATATCAATACAATAAAAGAATATTGTTCTTAAAAGCAAGTGTTGATGTCAATGTAAAAATCAGGAATTAATCACAAAAGGGTTTCTCTTAACAATTATTTCTTATTCATATGAAATGAATGACAATAAATTAAAGAATTTTCCGCAGTCACATATGTTGAAAAAAGAAAACGCTACCCATACCTTATACCTCAGATACGTATTCCCAAAAAAGCAGCAGACTTTTATTTTTGAATATGTTACAGGCCTGGACTAACTTCCATTATAATTTCCACTTCCCCTCATTCACTTCCCCTCATGCCTGTCTATTACATAACAGCATCACAGCAGAGGGAAAGTAGGAAGGTGATTTAAAAAAGAAAAAGAGTGTTACGCACATTACTGCCACATTACCATGGATGTATTTTATTGCACCAAATACATGACTAGAATGCATTTTGGTTGATATACACCTCTTGAGTTACCATCGTTGTTGAATCACTCCCTCCTCCCTCCTCCATCCCTCCCAGATGGACCCAGTTCATTGAGCTTACCTTTGAGATGGACCCAGTTCACTGAGCTGACCTTTGGGATGGCCCAAGTTCACTGAGGGGACCTTTGAGAGCTGGACCCAATAAACTGAGGTGACCTTTGAGAGCTGGAACCAGTTCACTGAGGGGACCTTTGAGAGCTGGACCCAGTTCACTGAGGTGACCTTTGAGATGGACCCAGTTCACTGAGCTGAAGTTTGAGAGCTGGACACAATTCACTGAGCTGACCTTTGAGATGGACCCAGTTCACTGAGGTGACCTTATAGAGTTGGACCCAGTTAACTGAGGTGACCTTTGAGAACAGGAACCAGTTCACTGAGGTGACCTTTGAGAGCTGAACCCAGTTCAATGAGGTGACCTTTGAGAGCTGAACCCAGTTCACTGAGCTGAACTTTGAGAGCTTGACCCAGTTCACTGAGGTGACCTTTGAGAGCTGGACTCAGTTCACTGAAGTGACCTTTGAGAGATAGACCTAGTTCACCGAGGTGCCCCCGAGAGCAAGTGCCAAGGGGAATTCAAGGAGGGCATGTTGAACACTATTGGAATGGCACCCTGGGTCCCTCCCAGAAACTCTGGGTTTGTATGAGTTTGTACCGTTCTACTTATTCAGCTGCTCTGATATTTGAGGATGACACAGTTCAACGTAATCACATCAGAGTTCGAGTTTAACAAAACTAGGACAACGAGAGATAGGTAATGAGTACCAGATTGAGTATTGTTACCCCTTACCCTTACCTTCAATTTCAACTTAGACAACATTGCAATCACGCTGTATTAACTTGGGGAAAAAACAAGTAGGGCCCTATCTTGCACCCAGCGAAATTTACTTTCTACACCGACGTGTAGAATGTATCGTTGCTAGTTTGCACCCGGCGCAAAGCTGATTTTCCCCCGCACCAAACTCGCCCCACTAAACTTGCACCCTGAGAGGCGTGTTGGTGAAAAGCAGAGGCGGGTTCTGGTGCAAATTATATATGGTGTTATCGTTCCGATAAGCAGTTGTGCAACTGACCGAAAAATACCTGGTCTAAGGGCACTAGCGGAAAGCCCAGATAGTTTTGCAACGTAAGCTTAGACACCAGTAGGCTATACACAGCACAAACATGCAAATTATTTGCCTAATTGAAATATTATGATGATGATGTGGATTGTGGAAACTTTTTTTTCCATAGGGGCTGCATGAATGAACACTGTAGTAGGCTATGCCATGCGTTAAAATAATAATGAAAATAATAAAAAATCTCGTTTTAGGGTAACTGATAACGTTCAATTATTTGGAAAAGAACAGCTGATACAGCTGTAATTAGTTGTACTTTTAAATCAATGCATCTGCAAACACTGTACAGCAAACACATATTTTCTTGACACACATCGTGTAAAAGCTCATAACCTTTAGGATTGATGAATATTTGATTGTTAGAAAACTGTTTTACCGCGAGTGAGTGTTTAAAAGAATTACTTGATGAATGCGGGCACGTGTGTGTTCACCATCTATTTAAACACACACAAACTAAACACGTAGCACATAATACAGTCCATTGCAATGTATATTAAAGGGGGGGCAAATTCATATTATGAACACAAGTTGATAACGATAATGTATACAATACTGTTAAAAAACAATGTTTGTTAATGTATTGCCGCATATCATTAATTATTATATGCTACACGTGACCCTCCTAAGATGGCGCAATTTGATTGGTTCGCTATTGCGTGGATAAAATCCACGGCCTAATACTCTACAAAATACGAGAGGTCGAGAAGGACTAGGGTTGAATGATCAAGGCTTTATTGCGACTGAAGAGAATAACAACATCACCTGAGTTTGTTTGCAAAGAACTGCCCCAACCGGGCCGGGATCTCTGAGGTAACCTCAGCATCTGTGACTTCCTAGACCAAACACAGAGCTCTAAAATCAAATCTACGGGCACTCCCCGGTCCCCATTAACATTTATCTCTCCCGCTCCCATGCCCATATTACATTCTCATACATTCAAGCATTACGTACAAAAGAGTTACATATTAAACATTAGTTACATGAAGTTACCTATTATGCATTAGTTATTTGAAGTGAGGTCTTTGATAAAAATCCATTCACCTCCTTGTTTATTAAGCTGACCTTAAATCCCCATGGTTTACCACATGCGTTTAAGAGATGAGTCCTGTGAAAGCAATATTATTTTGAACAGTAAAATAAGCATTTGTAATCGCTAACAATGCCACATAATTTGTCTGTGGCATATACAGTCATAATCATAAAGCTAGTAGCGACAGATTTTGACCGGGGTATGGATAAGTTAACTTAAGTTAACATCTAACTTGAAGCATACGGAATAAAAATTGTATAGTCACAGACCAGAAACGATAGGGGGTTTGGCAGATGTCTCTATAAGGGGCCATTTATATGTAAAAAAGACGTTGGGGGTTCATCGGAATGCAGACATTTGTTTGACATAGGAAGGCCAGGTAATATCAGTAGTGTTTAAAGGGCATGGTGCAGGTTTCTATTTTCTTCTTTTCTGGCAATTTTCTAGTTGGTAATAAACATTTAAACAATTATCCATTGTATTTGATGTTGTAGGGTATCGCAAAATATAAATATAAGGAAAAGTAGGTGATATTTAGTGGTTATTAGCCACAGGTTAGCGATGATTCTTATTTCTCCCACAATGCATTGCATGACGTCACGTAAGGTACTCCGCTTTTGGACGACAACCGAAGCCGCTAGTGAGAGAGTGACAGTGTCAGATTAGTAAATACATAAATAGAGATAAGAAAGATAGATAGATAGATAGATAGAATAACATAACATAACATCGATAGATAGTGAGGGATAGCATAGCATAACATCGATAGATAGTGAGGGATAGCATAGCATAGCATAACATAACATATATAGATAGAGAGAGAGAGAGTAGATATATAAGTAGATAAAATGGTTTTCTACTGTATTTGTGGCGGGTGCAACAACTCGAGCAAAAGTGGACATAGGGTCCATTGCTTCCCCAAGGACAAAGGGCAGATTTTTCAGCTAGCTCTGTTACCGCGTACTCAAGAATATGCAGCGCGCATTTCAAGGAGGAGGATTACCACTCAGGGGATGCCAAGATGGTCTCACTTGGTTTAAAGAGTAAGAGGACGGCGAAGTTAATTCCTACCGCCGTGCCGTCTGTGCATGCAAACCACTCTGCCTGCCCTGTCCCGAGGTCGAGAGACACCGTCTGCCGCAAGCGAGAGATTGCCACGGTAAGCATCATGCTATAGCTGCTAATTACAAGCTGCGCGTTAGCTAGCTCTGTGTGTATTTTGTATACCGTGTTCCCTTTGACACAGCCTCCTCTACAAGCATGATCAGTCTGACATTAGAAAAGCATATTTTGTGATTCACGAATATGAGCCAAAACAAAATTGAAGTAAATGTCCATATTGTTACGTATTTTAAAGAATCTAAGCTACCCACACATAGACTCAATGATGCAGGACCAAACATATTAGCCGTTAATACCATACATAGCCACAGGGAAACGGGACCTTACTGAAGGCTGCAATAACAGCTCCATCCACAGAGGGCAGCACCAGACAGGTAAGGAGGCCGAGGGTAATAGTCACCCCGGCTCCTCCCACTACTTCCGGGCTTGTGGATCCATACCATAACAGACGGTTGGAGCCAGAGCAAGCCAGAACTCTCCAGGCAGCGATTAGACATACGTGGGTTCATGGCTAGGATCAGCTAGGAGAATACTCTCGCACGTGCTTAGAATACATCTTCAACCTCTCTTTGCTTCAGAGTATCAGTTTACCATACCGAAAATACTTTATACAAATAAAGTCTCTTTAAAGCTATTCCTTTGGATTCGAATACTTTCCCTGAAGAAATACGTAATAATATCGTCATGAAAGCTTCATGGCTAGTGTTTGGATCAGTGATCGTCATCATCAAGCGGCTTTCACAACAGTGTGTTTGCGTTTTGTGTTAGTGCGAGACTGCTACGGTTCTCTTTCACATATATACTGTATTTGACCGTGACCGTGTCGGGCTGTAGTGGAGGCTAAACGCAAGTAAACGCAGTTTACCCACCTCTGAAATTTCAGAAACAGTTTATCCACTTCTCACTTCAGAGTTTAGCTACCTCCCAATACAGTAAATGCACTACCATTGGTTGCGAATCACTGATCTAAGTATTCATAGTTTACCCACCTCTTATTTCACCACTACACCCTTGCATTTCTTTTTATATATACTATACTTTATACTAATATACTTTTTTATATTTGTTTTTGCAAGATGTTGACAGACGCCTCACTGCAGGAGACCGTGGAGAGTGTCGATACTGGGGATCAGCCCTTGCCCTCCTCCACTTCTGACGCTGGGACACAATGTTATTTGAAGCCCCCCCGATGGTCTCACGGTAAATCTTTGGTATTTTAAGGGGTAGATATTATGTCTAAAACATTGCAAGTAGGACATTTCCATACACATTGATGAAATGAATACATAGCCTACACCAAAACATAGCCACTTAGATTTGCCATGATTGTCATATGTTTGGGTATGTTTACTGCCTCTGCCACAGCTGTGCAGGTTAACCTGAAGCCCAAGATGGTTAGCGTGGGCACACAGACTTCATTAAGCCCGCAAACCTCCACTCCCCTCGCTAGTCCTGAACACAGTTGACGACGATGATGATGATAATGCCACTGTCATCAGTGACTTGTCGTGGGTGCCCGAAGAGCCGATGGATGAGGAGGAATTGTTTGATGAGGAGCCACCTTACACTTGTGACCCCCACCACAAGTGAGATAATCTAAAACCAACATAGACCATATTGAATGCTCAATGCTTTGTTAGTTTGAATGACACTGCCCCCCTCCAGCCAGCTATAGTGAATCACCTCTATTGGACCGCAGCCTCAACCCCAGATGGCAACCCAGCGGTCATGGAGGCCAAATGGAGAAGTTTAGTGAACCACATCCAGGACATCCATGACCATGACACCCCTGCCTTCTCCAGTTGTGCCCATGGCCCTCTAGACGGAGATCAGCGCAACAAAGAGTGGCTGGACCCAGGTACAGTACTGGTATTATGCACGCTCTACATAGTTTTGTTTTATTTGCTGTCTTTGAGTAATTGTCTGGATGCTTTGACATGTGACCTTTGTGATGAAAATATTTTTTCAATCCCTGGCAATCTCATAACATTCTGTTTACTGTTTATGTTTGCTATAATTCATATGCAGGACAATTTCATGTGTGTTTCCATTTAAAAAAGGAATTCTGTCTGTCTATCTTCCTGTCTATTTGTACGTTTTCCGTCTGTGTGTCTGTCTGCCTCCCTGCCTACCTGTCTTTGTCTTTGCAGGCTCATTGGCAGAAGTCAAGTTGGAGAACATAATGATGAGGGCTGCCTTACTGAAAGATGTTCGACAGCTGTCTCCACAGCACCAGACCTTCTCGCTTGAGGCTTACCCCTCCCTCTTCTTGCACTTCGCGCCCAAGCACACAGGGTTTTCATACCTTGGGATGTATAGCAGGTCAGTGCTATCCAATTAATAGTACCTATTAACATGCCTATTGTAGTATTTTGTCATACATACAACAAGTTTCAAAGGTTTTCTCAAATGTGTTTCGTAGGCTTCTCTTAGCGGTGCTGCATTATAATCATAATGCCAATCGCGAGACAGCACAGAGAAGTGACGGGCCGGAGAAGTACTGCGTGCGGTATCCGTGCTTCAGAAAAGGCGCCCATGTGGTGCGTCCCATCAAAGAGGCAGCCTCATACGGTAAGCAGTGTCATGCAGTTCTATCATATTTTGAGATGGCGCACGAGACATCGGTGATCAGTGACAATGATCTTTATAAAGTAATATTATTATTATAATTAATTTTATTATGTCTGCAGGTTATGCAACAGAACCCGCGGTTCTTCGAGAGATTAGCGCCAATTTGCCCCCATCGCCAAATCCTTCAAACAGATTCCTAAGGAGGAGGCCGTCAGCCTCTACCTAGCCCGGCAGTCACGCTTCAAGAAAACCTAATTTCACATTATTATTTCTTTCCACGGACAAGTCCAATGATTTAGTTGTTATTATTTGCATGAAATTTCTTTGTATGTAATTCAAAATAATTTGGCAATCATTTTACCTGTGCCTTGTCAACCTCTGTGTGCGGTGTTGTCTCACTGGCTCACTGTGTGTCTGCTTGATGTGCTTTTGCATGTATCACTGCATGTATGCATGCATGAAATAGTATGTGTGTGTGTGAGAGAAAGAGAACCAGCAACTGACCCTCGGGTATGACCACACTATTGCAGAATAATTAGAATTAGAATTAAACATTGCGGGTCTAGCCCTTCATCAGTGTTCCTTGTATGTTTTGTGCCTAACCATTTTTTTATATAGATTTAATTCCAACCTGTGTCTTTGTTCAGTAACCATTACAAGCAATGCCAATAACATTTTTTATCCAAAATGCATGTGTTCTGTGTACTTTATAACATTTTAAGGGCAATTGAATGATCACAACAGAATAAGAATAACAATTATTTGTATTCATTTTCCTCCAAACAAGGCCATTGAAAGCCCTGATAAGTCTGGTCACCATTTTAGAATTGCTGTCTGATGGTTGAAACCACACAAGAGGGTAGAGGCTTCCTTATACTCCTCCCTAAAATGCCATGAGCCCAGCGTATAGCCTGCCTGTACGCAGTGTACCGGTATTGCCTAGGGATAAGTAGGAAAGATTCTTAAGTTTAAAACTCTCTGTAAGTAGGTTGGAAACGTCATTTTAAGCCTGTTCTTATGCATGTTTTTTGTGTATGCAACACATCTCCTGTCACTGATAACTGTTGGTTCAAAGGACTCGGTGTAAAAAGGTTTGTAAAGTAAACATAAATTATGAACATACTCGTGCGTGCTGGCTTGAAGGGGACCATGATCCTGCCTGAAGTGTGAGTATGCTATTTTTAACACAAACGGATTCAGGCAGCATGCCTCAAATCCAGGATGCTGCGTTAGGCACGTTACATCTGCTGGCCGCGGGGTGAGCTCCTCGACCAGCGACCAAAACGCGTTCACCTCCCTACAACACAAGCTCTCCACCACAGTTTCCATGGGACTACACCGCCCACACAGACACCTGCCAAACACAGCGACACAGACACGCTTACTACTATCAATCACGAGGAAAACACTATCAAAAATAATCACACTGAAGACATGACCAGCCTACTCGGCGTCGGCTACGTTTGCAAACAACATTTTCACCGGAGAAAGGTAAAAGCTTAGAAATAAACACTAGGGGTTCACAGGTGGGACTGTCAAGCTAGCCCATATTTAGAAGAAATAGAAGGCATAATATGCCTTCTATTTCTAGATCTTCTGACTAAGTTTAGGGTACTTATCTGAGCCAACGACATAATCAGTCTCATCCCCGTCAGACGCCATAGTGCTAGTTCTAGTATGCGTCTACCTTACGTGACGTCATCGCCGAGTTGCGTAAAAAATAACCGTTACTAACCAAGAACGACAAAAACTGGACTTTATCACCATTTTGGAGACATTTCAAACTTTATATACATATTTTGAGTGCTTTATGTACCCATTAATCGAAACTTCCGGTTAACCTGCACCATAGGCTTTAACATTTGGCTCCATTGTGACAATATTTACCTTATATTCTTGTATAATTTATACTTAAAGTTAACCTTACTTATACTTATATTTATTATCCAAGTCCTGGTTTCTCAATGGGGCGGTACCGCCCCCTGAAGGACGTTCGCACAACCTAGGGGGGCGCTGGAAACTTATTTTTTTGGGGGGGGGGGGATTGTACACTTTCATGGTTTCATTTTTGTGAAACGGAACTAAATAGCCTATTTTCATTTATTGGTTTCTGACCCCTCTACCGTAGTGATGGGAATTTCGATTCACTTAAAAGATTCATAGTCCTTTGAGTGAATCACTAAAAAGATCTGAATCTTTTGAGTCCTTTGAATCTGAATCAGTTGAAATTTTGTCGCTGAATGAGCCCAGCAGCCCACTCCCTAGTGCCTAATGCGCACGCTCACAGCAAACCACTGTAATGCAGTTTTGAGGATATCCAGGGGAAATACGCAAGCACACACACACACACACACACACCACACACACACACACACACACACACACCACACACACACACACACACACACACACACACAGTAAGCCTAGATACATTGAACAAATTGTAACATGATAGGCTTGGCTGGTTAGGCAGCTTATCAGAATTAAATATGTAATTTCGGAAATTGTGAATAGATACTTATTTTTATTCTTACTTAATTTAATTAATTGTCATGTTTACAATAAACAAATTTCAAGAGGCTATCCAAAATAACGTCAATGGTTTTGGTTTAACTCAGCTGTCAACGAGCTGATAAGGAACATATTTGATATTGGAAAGGAATATTATAAGGAAATTCACTTTGCAAATAACTAAGTGGACAGTCCGTAAAATAATGCCTTTGTAACAAAAGAGTTTAACGATTTACATTCAGTACGAGCCCGACCCATTTAGTATGAGTCCGTTGAGTTGGTCTTTCACTCAACAGGATACGAGTCCGACCCATTCAATATGAGTAATTTGAGTTAGTCTTTCACTCAACCAGATACGAGTCCGACCCATTTCAACTGAGTCCTTTGAGTTAGTCTTTCACTCAACCGGATACGAATCCGACCCATGAATTCGCTCAGTCTATGGATCTGGATCTGTGTACAGCTCTCTCTACAGGAAGTTCTTATTCAACCACGCAGCTGGCAGCTCCGGGTCCGTATGCTTAATCTAAGTTACTATGCAGATGAAAAACTGATGTGTTAATGTTGTTATAGACCTACAGTTTGATGACATTAGTGCATTGTTTTAATAATGTCGTCCATAGCAGCCAGAACCGAAAGATTCGGGTTAATTTAGACCACGGACTCGTGACTCATGGGTGAATGTAAGGATTCGGTTCTTTGAATCCGATTGACTCAGATTCAACCACCTGGCCCTACGTTGGCAAAACGTTGTGAGCCAACGCCGCATATCGTTGGCCTGACGGTGTGAGCCAACGCTGGCCCTACGACATTTTGGCCGCTGGCCTAATGGTGCGGCCACACCAAACGCGTTACTCGCGTTGGATAACGCGAGTAACGCGCCTAACCTGACGCTTGATCATTGTGGGGTGGTTACTCGGTTCAACGCTTCCAACGCGTCAACGCGCCAACGCAGCTAGATGAGTCCATGTTCATGCAAGTGAACGGAGCGTTCCCTCTTCGTCATAACTATCAAACCAAACAGCCTTCACATTCACCGAGCGAACATTATGAAAGTAAAATGCACATTTCTCTCTAAATTTTTTTCCATAAACGCATTTAATGGCGTAACTATGTTACTATTTCCACCCAGAATAAAGATAGTTGTCGGCCGTGGCTGCGCTGGAGTCCGAGGTAGGAACCCCAAACGCTGCCGTGTTTGGGTGATAGAGCTTAGATCGGGTTAGATTAAATAATCTCTGATATAAATAACAATAATCGGTTTAAATAACTTCACATGGTGTGTCTGCACATTTCTCGCTAAAAATGTTTCCATAAACGCATTTAATAGCGTAACTATGTTACTATTTCCACCCAGAATATAGAAAGATGTCGGCCGTATGCTTCTGTCCAAGCTCACTACTCTCTGCCAGTGACGTCGGGTCAAGCTCAACGCTGATTGGCTATCGCGGCCAAGCGTCACGCGTTGGAGCGTTGAAAGTTCAGATTTCTGAACTCCGGGCGTTGGGCGCGTTACTGCGTTTACGTGCGTAATTACGTGCGTCTGACGCGCGTAACGCCCCTAAAGCGACGCTTCATCGCATGTAACGCGTCTACGCGCCTATACCAATGGTTCCCTATGCAAAAATGCCGAATTTTGACGCCCCTAACGCGAGTAAAGGCGGCTGCATGCTTCAGCGTTGGTGTTACGTTGTTGCGCAAAATTTACTCAAAGCAATTCATGCTCCCTTTTAGGTTGCGCGTGTTGCGCGTGTTGCCAAGCAATTTACCGCCAGAACAGTAGGTGGAGTAATGTGGAGGAAAGTTTTTCGTTGAAGACGACCTCGAGAATGACGTCTTTGTCTGTGGGAGTCGTTGGTTTGTTTATGTGCCAGATCGTGTTCTCCCCATACACAGTGAATGATGGCAACAGACAGAGGAACAGGGGTGATGAAGTTGTTGATCATTGGGGTTGTATAAATGTGCATATCTCTGTACATTTTAAAACGACATAATGTGTTGGCAGCAAAGTTAACTTCACTTCAGGTTAATGCTTTTGTATATGAGCCTGCCGGGTGATACTCCAGACAGGAAGTAGTAACCAGACCAGCAAACCAATCACAGCCTTGCAGGCTGGGCGGCTCGCGTAAAAGCTTACGTAAAAAATGACGCAAGTCTAGAAAAATCGCCCGACGCACGCAAGACGTGAGAAGTCGCGCAAGGGGGGCGCAAGGGCGCGCAAGGGCCTCTTTAACCAGCCTTAAGGCTGGTTTATGCTCGGTTACGTAAGCGTAAGCGCAAGCGCAAGAGGCCCTTGCGCGCCCTTGCGCCCCCTTGCGCGACTTCTCACGTCTTGCGTGCGTCGGGCGATTTTTCTAGACTTGCGTCATTTTTTACGTAAGCTTTTACGCGAGCCCCCAGCCTGCAAGGCTGTGATTGGTTTGCTGGTCTGGTTACTACTTCCTGTCTGGAGTATCACCCGGCAGGCTCATATACAAAAGCATTAACCTGAAGTGAAGTTAACTTTGCTGCCAACACATTATGTCGTTTTAAAATGTAGAGAGATATGCACATTTATACAACCCCAATGATCAACAACTTCATCACCCCTGTTCCTCTGTCTGTTGCACAGACAGAGGAACCAACGACTCCCACAGACAAAGACGTCATTCTCGAGGTCGTCTTCAACGAAAAACTTTCCTCCACATATTACTCCACCTACTGTTCTGGCGGTAAATTGCTTGGCAACACGCGCAACACGCGCAACCTAAAAGGGAGCATGAATTGCTTTGAGTAAATTTTGCGCAACAACGTAACACCAACGCTGAAGCATGCAGCCGCCTTTAACGCGTTTGGTGTGGCCGTACCGTAACGTTGGCACACCGTTGGCATAGCGACGTAACCGCGTCATTTCGGCCGTAGGGCCACCGTTTGAACAAACTTGCATTATCCCCAGATGGCCACCGTTGGCTTATAGCCAATTGCCAACTTATAATTAAGGTAGCCAAATTGTATTAATTTGCCTTTACCAAATAATTTGAATTTCCTATTAATTAAACCTAGCAACAAGAGTTTTGAGTTCAAAAACCATTCAAACATCATGGAATTAAACCGGAAAGTGTTAACATTTATTAAATACTTATTAAATACTTGTAATGATAATGATGATAATAATAATAATAATAAAAAGAAGAAGATGAAGAATAAATTAATTAAAAATGAATTAAAATCCGAGTCGGTGTGCAGGCGGAAGGCGGGTCACTCCAGGCTGCTGCAGTCGTCGTCACTGTCGCTGCTAGTTGTATCATGATCCAGGATGACCGGGGAAGGACTCGGAGGAGGAAGACTGAACTGCTGGGGACCTGGAATGTAGAAGATCATCGTTAAGCGTACAATTTGGTGACATGGGTAATGTTTGGCTTTCTTGCTTTCTAAATCAAGCTTTTTGTATTAATGCCATTGACTTGAATATTATTCTGTTCAATATCAATGATGAAGCCCTGTGATAGTTTTAGCAGCATTTTCTCTCAACACGTGGCTACTGATTGATGTGCTAACTAGCTTTTTTAATCTCTAGTGCTAGTTAGCTGTTTGCCAAGAGTTAGTGGGAGACTTTCCCACTTCCTTACTAAATTCGTTCAAATTCGCTCATCATCATTGTTCTAAAATTAAAGAAATAGTGTTGAGCAAAGAAGGCAAGTTTGAGGGGAAAATAACATCCCTGAGACCGACGTCGTACAGTAGCCTAGTTATGCTATTTTGCAACCATGCTTTTGGCGATAGCGGGAAAACATGCTTTCTACATTTTATGGTGAAATCCAAACATTACTTACCGATTTTAAGAACTCCGATTAAAGTTACCAATTGTAAGTGGGAAATGTAAAAAACGGGTGGATAGGATATTGTGCCAATTTGCCGTTTGGGGAGTTTATTTTTTTTGTCATTACGTTTAGAATTGACTTTATGTCTTGTCTTTCCATAAGATGCAAGGAATATGGCTATATGGGCTTATATTAGAGGGCAAATGTTAAAGAAATACAAGTCATATAGTACATGTACCCACCATTGACTCCAAAATGATACTCTACTACAATTGCCTATTGAACCACACGCTGAAGTCCACCTCTAAAACTTTCACATACATAAGTAGTTTCACCTCCTCTCTTTGTTCTCACACCCCACTCAAAATAGTGTTAATTTTACTCTTTGGTCAGTAACATTCTCAGAGTTAAATGTACTTATTGTGTAACCTATTAAGAGCTGTAAAGTTGAAACTGGCCAAATTCAGAATTTACACCGATTTTTGACTCTGTTAGAGTAATTTGATTCTCCATGGTGTTGTAAATAGTCTATCTGGATTTATTTACTAGTAAATTACTTAAAGGTGCACTAGGATGGTGGATTTCAGGGTCTGGTTCAACAGAAAATCAAACACCTTGAAGAATAACTTTTAAATTCCATGTTAGGTAAAGCTCCAACTGTAAAAGGTTCAGCACATCCCTCTTGCCCCTCAAACGCTTCAAGAGAAAGCTATGTAAGTCTCATTTCCAGTATTTGATTGTTTGCTGTTCATGCATACCTTCATGCACTCTGCTTTCTCCTCTTTCTTCCTCCACTCCGGTCACCGCTGCACTTCAGCCAGTTTTTAATAACTGCCTCGCAGTCGCTGGCCGAAATGTTCTGGCTAGCCGATGCACCTAAACAGAGAAAGTGTATTTATTTAGTTTATTTAACATTGATTTATTGAGGAGGAAAGATCCTTTGAGATTAGTAATCCGTTTTTCATGTCCTGGCCAATAATAAAATGGTACAAAGTGCATTACAAGTGTTTAATGACAAGATGCAGTACACTCCATGGTTATTCAAAATAAATGAATCCATTTCATAATTCATAGCTCAATGAGTGATTTGTTTACATACCTCTTACTGCATTGCACACCTTGTAGGAGGCAAAAGCCAGCTTCTTCCCTCCTCTGCCAAGCCAGTTGAATTTCAGCGCAAAGTGGTTGGAGAGGATGTGGCGAAGGATTCTTCGAACCGCGTCACCAGGATTGCAGCCCCCAAGCGCACTAAGGTGTGCTGCCTGCAGGTAAGAATGGAAAGTAATGTTTTAGAATAACTTATTATGGCTTATAGTCAGCATACCGTTCAAAATTAACATCTTTGGTAATGCGAAAAGTTCATTAAACACCAAACACTGGATACTGTTCTTTTTTCTCAAAGGCGTTTCGCCCAATGCGTCTTCAGGTTCGAACCTCAAAACGCATTGGGCGAAACGCGTTGTTCGCTCCTAAAAATAAAGAGAAAAAAGAACAGTATCCAGTGTGCGGTGTTCAATGAACTTTTCATATTTGATCACGTTTTCCTGCCTAACACCTGCACCTGGAAAGCTGAAGGGTTGTGCACAAGGACTTTCATGCACTTTGATCTTTGGTAATGCATTGTAGCAAAGAACTGAAATATCAGTATTATAGAAGTCATGACTATACCAGGGCCTTTTCCTGGGATTTCTCCCTCAGAAGATCCTCCACCCTTTGAAGGTCTTCCTCGCAGTTCATTGGGAACTTAAATTCCTCAGATAGAGTGTCTGCTGCTGCTGCTGATGTAGTTTTTTGCCTAGTAAGGGCCTGGAGGAGGAGGTTGTTCTGCCTCACCAAGGCCTTCAACTCCTCCACAGCACGCAGGAGTGCATGATCCCGTTCTACAGGACAGAAAAACATCATGACTGTCATGTCAAGAGTAAGACCCTTTGCTAAAATTAACAGACTTAAGTTTAAACAGATTTTCAGTATTGCTGTGTAAGGCCAGATGTTTGTGTACCGAATTGACTTTGAATGTTGCCAGAGATCTGGGCAGAGGCCTGTTCAAGAGCAGCTGATGTGTGGGCAGCAACTGTAGGCAAGAAGATGTATATTTATAATCAGAGTAGTCAGTGTATTGAAGTTCATTACATTCAAATTTCCCAGATTCGAGACATTCAAAAAAGATAGTGAGTAGAATAGCAGAATTCAGATTTGGAATGATGTGTTATACCTTTATGTATGTCCTGCTGTGATCTAAAAGCAGGTGGGGAAAGCAGGGGCTTGTGGAGGACTCCTTTTTTTCTTTTTCTTAGCCCTATACATTGGAACAGTACAAGAGTATGAACAACAACAGTTTTGTAAGACTGCAAACTTGCCAATCACAAAATGTCTTCATGTGAGTGATAATGCATGGCCATCTGTAATCAGACCTTGTATGCTTCTCCCCCTCATCTGCAGGCACAGTTTCTTTCAGCTTTGAGGAAGGGCTGCATTAGAAAAGATAGCACTCAATAAGCATGCATTGTTTTGTGTAGCTGATGGTTTTCATAGTATAGATTACTGCACAGTGCTTACATTCTCCTTCTTTTACCCCCTTCATCATCTGATGTCAGGGTGCTCCTGGTTTGGGCTTTTTTCAGGTTCATACGCGCTGCATCATAATTGGCTGTTGAAGACAACAATGAAGTGAGTAAAGCTTTTAAAGGGGAGAAAAAGTGGTACATCCTACTTTTGTCTGTCTCACCAAAGGTTTTCACCACCTCCACAAAAAACTCCCCAGGTCTCATCTGGCATAGCGCTTTGGATGACTGCAATTTTCGTCCGCTTGGTGTCTTTATACGGTGGCCAAAAAGACACCTTGCCGTCCAAACTTAGCCACGAGCAAGGCACAACCTCCACCTCGTTTGACTCGGTAAAATGAACTACCGCATACATCTAAACAGAAAATACGTTTTGAAAAAGTTGAACACATTGAATTTAGATAACCGATTTAATTGATTGAAATATGAATCATTTTTAAATTAATTTAGTTGTGGTTGAGTGGAACTGCCACAAGTTTGTTCTTGTATTCTAACGTGACCATCTTAAAGTCAATATCTTTAACGGCAATTGACGTGGTCTCTTCTGCCAGGTTCCCAACCACAGCTGTCCCCAGTGCAGTTGAATCAACAGGGTGGTTGAAAAATGGACGTTGGTCTAAATATTGCCTCGCCACAAAAGACGTACCACCAAGTGTCCTGCTAATTGCCTCTATTTTAAAAGTGGCACCACCACACGAAACTGTGTTGTTCCCATCCTTTGTGGACAGGGTAAATCTATCAGTGGCGTACTGTGTTGTTGAGGGTGAACTTTGGTTATGGGAAGATGGACAGACTGGGTTGATGCTTGATTTTTCCGTTAATCGTTTAACAATTTGTTGTAATGTCTGGTTTGGCTTTCTAATTAGTTTCTTTAATTTATACAAGAAATTTTCGAAGGGAAAGGCTGAAATTTGGGGTAGTGGGCCATATTTTCTAACATCACTTGCCAGGTGATCAAGCTGTGGACGTTATACACCCCAGAAAGTCCCCATAGATGGCGTGAAAATTCTGAACGAACACTACCAGGAGATTTTCCGCATAGTCACAATAACGGTGGTGGAGACGGGGGAACATAAAATTGTTATTGCTACGTGGAGTAAAGAAAATGTTGATACATGTGTTTGGTAGTTTTTTTTTTAATGCAATGGGGCCAGTGTAAAGTAAAAAAGTCCTAAATTCAGTGGCCTTCCACCGATCAACCTCACGGAGGGACCTTCCCTTGCGTCCAAACTCCTTTGGCAGCCTCTTGCCCAATTTGATTAAGTTCTCCGAAATAATGCAGATGGATTGACTCCCAATGCGGGTTGGAAGGGGCCTCTCTGCCACAGCCAGATCAACTTTCTCATCACTCCTAGGCACACCAGGTGCATAAAGTCCAGCACAAATTGGGTCACCAAGCCTACATCTAGGTGTTGTAATGGACTGTCGCCCTCTTTGTGATGTTCCTGTTGACTTTTGTGGCAAAACTGTCATCGGTTCTGAGAACCGCATCTGTTTCGGAGTAATTTAGGCGTCGGTTTGCCCATGAGCCCTCTTGCATGCACCTTTCGCAGCCGTAATAGGAATTGTGTGCTTTTATGTTTTTTAGAAATGCCCTTGCCGGTGCATCACAGACAAAACAGGAAATTTCGATTTGAATTTTTTTTGACTGATACTCCAAGCCATCAGATGCAAGCTTCCCCATCTCTGCCACAAAGTCAGAGAGGTACTCGCTTGCATCGGTTGGCTTGGAGTATCCACAATATAAACCAATTAGAAATGGGGATCTAATGGGGTCCTCTTCAATTAGTGCAAGAATTGGCCAAAATTGCTGGCTGCTGCTTTTAAAAAGGGGCAGGCCATCCACATTTTTTTTTTTTTAGTTTTAGTGTTTGGTTTTTAGCTAAGTCCTGTTCTTGCATTCGGCCCAAGATCCCTTTTGCCACACCAAAATAGTGCATGTTACTATCTCCGCATAAGTAGGGGTTGACAGGAGAGTGCGGCCGTCTTTTGGCAGTTTGGAATCTGGGAAGTGCTTGCGAAGCACGGAGAGCAGGCTGGAAATGTGGGAAATTGGTGTATTTGTTGTGATTGCCCATTCCTTGAGCTCATGTCTTAAGTCCCCTTGAAAACTGCCCCCCTCCTCTGAATCTGAGCCACTGCTAGAGCTCGACAAATCATTGAACTCCCAGTCATCCTCGCCAGAGGAGGCGCTCTCCTCTGATGCCATTACCCAATCCCCATCTCCGCTTTCGTCGTCGTTTTCTATTTCGGTGTAAGCTGGGACACTTGGTGGTGTGTCTAATGTGTCTGCGCCAGCGGCCAGGTTAAAGTAAGTGGGCCCGCTAGCATGAAGCGCTGCCAACGCAGCATCCGCTCCTCTTTTAACATGCCTTCGCAGCGACCTCTTTGATAAAATTATTTTACTCTCTGCCATTTTTGTAATTTTGCTGTCGTAAGAGGTAGGCTATAATTGAATTATTTTGTAGCGGCTAGACGGTAACCCGGCTGGCGGCTAGCTAGCTACAGTTGTTGGCGAATTTGTTGACAACATTACGACTAGCACTAGCAATTTAGCCGGTACTTTGTCAAACGGGTGGGGTTTGCCTTACCTTGGCTAAGTGAACCGGTTTACTTGTTTGTTTGTTTGTTTGTTTTGGTATTGTTTGACGTGTTTACTGGACGATGTGAAGTTGTCGGCATCAAATGTGGTTGTTGGCAGGCAGCTGACGGTTATTTTTTGTTGTTATATGGTCGCGAGTTTTGTTGACAGTTATTTTTTGATGTTATATGGTCGCGAGCTTATTGCTGTTATTGTTGCATATATCAGTTTGGACCCGTTTCTCTAAAAAGAAAACATGCTACATCAGGGGTCCTGTACTGATGAAGCAATATTGTAAGCAAAGCAATAAAGTAGTGTTATCAGGGTAGCACCAGTGCTATCTTGTACTCATTTCCCTAATATGTGGTTTATCCCCCCCCCCCCCCCCGGTTTATCTGTCCCTACTCCCCCAATCCCTTAACCTCCCCATCTCTCAGACTTACCTGATCCTCCATCCAAACTCTGATGTTGGAATCCATGCTGTCCAGTCCATGTGAAGAGCACAGGAAGGCTTGTTGCAGCACACTTAATAGTAAGCTGTGTGTGTGTGTGTGTGTGTGTGTGTGTGTGTGTGTGTGTGTGTGTGTGTGGTAGAGAGAATGATGTGCGCTCCAGGGTTTGACATTAGCTTTTTAGCAACTGTTGTGACTTTTCTTTCCAAAGACTTACCTGTCAAAGTGAACACTGAGACTGAAATTGTTTCTAGCCACAACCAAGTTTTACCAGCGCTTTGCCGGTTGGCAGGTGCCAATGTCAAGCCCTCATGTGCGCCCATGACTGTGTTTGACTGTTGATGAGCATGCATTGATATTAATCTCTCCTTATTCCATGTTGTATACTGTGTCTGTTTTTACTCAGGTAGGGTATCACCATATGTCTGGTTGAGCTCCACAAAAGATCTCGTCTGGCTCAGCTGTTTGAAGCGCATCTACCTAAATGTGTCATTGTAAGGTGGTCTCCCTCTCTCCCTCCCCACCTCTCTCCCTCCCCACCTCCCTCTCTCCCTCCCTCCCTTATCACTCCTAGGCACACCAGGTGCAAAGTCCAGCACAAATTGGGTCACCAAGCCTCCATCTAGGTGTTGTAATGGACTGTCCGCTTTTAAAGCCTAAGGGGAGAAAAGTGACCTGGGCCCTCTTGCATGCACCTTTCGCAGTCGTAATAGGAATTGTGTGCTTTTATTTTTTTTTAGAAATGCCCATGCCTGTGCATCACAGACCAAACAGGAAATTTCGATTTTAATTAGAACAGTAACCCGGCTTGCGGAGGTACCTTCCCTTACACCCAAACTCCTTTTCTGTACATAGTTTCTCATTTATTTTGTCTGTTCAGTCAAATTGCAAAGATTGTATTTATATATTGCATTTCATTTTCATCAGTTGTTTGCACTGACATACACATGATAATTAAAACTTGCGTTGTACTATTTTATACATCAGTGTTTTGCCTTTTTTTCTTGCTAATGAAACATCTTAGCCTGCAGTGAGCAGGGTCGATCAATCGTTGTGTTTCAATGGGGTTCTTTGCTCTTTATTCCACTGTTCCCAACCAGGTCAAATGCAATCTCTCCATATAAGCCATTAACCTCACCATTTAAATCCATACGAAAACACCTGAGATTAATGCTTGGGGGAAAGGGTCCCATTGTGAAGAGGGCCAACAGAGGTGTTTATAATTCTTTTGACAATTATGTATCAATTTGTTAAATTCAAATCGTTAGATTGGTTTTGCAGGTAAGTGAACAGCCTGACTGCTTTGAGCCTTCAAACTTCAGCTACACTGTTGTGATGGTGGTTTCTGTTCTACTGTAGCATACAATAGGCCTACATAAAGAAGGCATTAAAAACAAAGGTGTTGGGGGGGGGGGTCTTGCATCATGTGTGCTCAACATACAGCATGCTATTGCTGAAATGGCTGTATTTTTTTTGGGGGGGGGGCAGCACGCTGTACCTTTTGGGTTTTACATATTTATGATTTTAAGATCAATTGCTCCATGTTCATTAACTTGCACGTCTGCCTAAATGAAAGGGAAAGGGGAAAATCTTTTTCAGATGAAAATGTATAACATTTCTGAAAAGTAAAAAAAAAACTACAATTGTACAGCTCAAACGGGCAGTCATGGGTAAGCGGTTAGGGTGTCAGACTTGTATCCCAGAGGCATAAATGCAATTTCGTTGTGTGCAGTGTTCACTTGTGTGCTGTGGAGTGCTGTGTCACAATGACAATGGGAGTTGGAGTTTCCCAATGGGCTTTCACATGTTTCACACAAATGTGCTTTTTTTTCTTGGAACTGCTGTACCTATTGGTTCAGGCTGTGTTTACAATCATTGCTTCTGTTACAATATACAGCATTGCCTGAAAAAAAAATACAAATACACAAAAAAAATCCTCTAACTCTTGATTTTTTAGGTCGGCTTTCTGACCAAACGCCAACGCTTGCTGCTGCTTGAGGTTGCGCCAAAGCTTGGTGTTGGGCCAACGATGGCCCGACAATGTTTTGACGTTGGAAGTCGGGGATTAAAAAATACATTCAGACCGACTAAATAGTAAAGGGAAATGTTTAATTCGACAGCGCTGAGTTAAAATGTATAGGAATTGATCAGCCTGTGACTTTTTTTTTAATCTTCTAACTCGTGATTTTTTACGTCGGCTTTCCAACCATACGCCAACACTTGCTGCTGCGGAAGCCGAGGTTGGCATGAGGGTGGCCCAACGTTGGAATTCCACCGCCAACCTTTCCAACCAGTCGCCAACCAATGCCGCAGTTGGGCCAACGTGTGCTTGCTATCTGGGTACTACCGTCTCAGCTTCTTTTTACTGTAAATGCGCAGTGTAACGGTGGTCATACAGCGCGGTTCGGTCCTGCACACGCCCGGACATCAGTTACATCAGCTGTCATCATGATCTCTATAGTAACACTGATAAACATAACCCAAGTTCGCGGGTTAACAGTTCAATAACCAACACAACACAATACAATCAAACATGGCCGATTGTCACGGTTTGGTACACAGAAGCTAGGGTGACTCAAGTGCGAAGCAAAAGCAGGATAAGTTTTAAAGATCCCATGCCATGCTATTTATGGATGCTTTAATATAGGTATTAGTGGGCCACAAACACAGTATTCAAAGACGTCCCCGAAATTCAGCCGTGGTGCAGTTACAGCCACTCCGAACCTGTCGCACATTGAGCTTCCCCCAAACGCGCTGTTTCGGTGGGCGTGTCAAGGCAGGTCAAGGAGGGGGGTGGGGGTGTGGCCCTGAGCAGCTTGTAGCCACAGTACAATGCGCTCTGGTTACGGTGGGCATGTCAAGGCAGGTCAAGGAGGGAGGTGGGGGTGTGGCCCTGAGCAGCTTGTAGCCACAGTACCATGCGCTCTGTTTACGGTGGATGTATCGCAATGGCTCGTAGAAACCCATATTATACATCTATATAATATAATATAATATATAATGTATATTATCACCTGGCCCTGAGCAGCCCACGGTACCATGCGCTCTGTTTACGGTGGATGTATCGCAATGGCTCTTAGAAACCCATATTATACATAGATATCTATATCATATAATCTATAATATATATTATCACCTGGCCCTGAGCAGCTTGTAGCCACGGTACCATGCGCTCTGTTTACGGTGGATGTATCGCAATGGCTCTTAGAAACCCATTTTATACATAGATATCTATATCATAATATATATTATCACGGCCAAAAGCTGTGTGAGCCTCCAGACGATAGGCTATTATGAATCTCCAACGGCCGCGTCTTCTTCAGATTGATGTGGAAGTGGAAGAACCAGAGACGTCGGAGAACCCGACGAAGTCCTTTGCGATTCATTATATCGTCTGGAGGTGCACACAGCTTTTGGCCGTGATCATATGTATTATTTGATATAGATATCTATGTATTATATGATATTATTTAGATGTAGAGCCCCAGGACTGTAACGCAAGTGTTGTACACTTCCTTGTTATTTGGATAACCGTTCTGCTGTTGGTGTGATAACACGTCGGACTCTCGTCTCTGGTATTTCTACAACGAGACTCGTAGTGGGGGTCATCTCAGCCATGGTTGAGAATGAATTGGGGGAAAGGAACTTTGGCTTTGACTCCCTGAAGTACATGAACCACGACATGGAGGAGAAGGGGATTGTTGGCCGCGAATGTATCCCGCTTGAGCCCTGCTTCCCGCCGCCTCGGCAGCGGTCAGCGCTAATCACCGCCTCCTGAAGCGGTGGTCCATCGGCAGCGAGGCTCCGGCGGGAGACGACCGCGGTCAACAATCCCTTTCTCCTCCATGTTGTGGTTCATGCCTACTTCAGGGAGTCAAAGCCAAAGTTCCTTTCCCCCAATTCATTCTCAACCATGGCTGAGATAACCCCCACTACGAGTCTCGTTGTAGAAATACCAGACGAGAGTCCGACGTGTTATCACACCAACAGCAGAACGGTTATCCAAATAACAAGGAAGTGTACAACACTTGCGTTACAGTCCTGGAGCTCTATATATAAATAATATCATATAATACATAGATATCTATATCAAATAATACATATTATCACGGCCAAAAGCTGTGTGCACGTCCAGACGATATAATGAATCCCAAAGGACTTCGTCGGGTTCTCCGACGTCTCTGGTTCTTCCACTTCCACATCAATCTGTAGTAGACAGAACCGCACGCTGCCTGCTGCCGGCGCAAGGCACCACCGCCCGGCTGCCCGCTGCCGGGCGGTGGTGCTTCGCGGCGGTGGTGCCTCGCGGCAACCGACGGCAGGCAGCATGTCGCAGTTCATGAACTTCGATGTCGTTCTGCCATTGCATTCAAAATTCTGTAACTAGCCTGTTACTACGAACTAAGCAACTACCATACACGTATTAGCATTTAGCACTAGCTCAATCACGACTCCTTCAGAATTCTTGTGGGTGGTTACGAACCAACCAAGTGGGCAGGGCCATGAATAATAGTTTGACAACGCTACGTCACAGTGTCACCTTATCCAGATTGGCTCATTTCTTCTGCCTTTTTCCTTTCATTGCCTATTGCATTCAGCAGACAAACTGCATAGATTTCAAACTTACCACAGCTCACAAACTTATTCAGACCTATGTTATTTAACAAACAACAGGAAAAATGTGATTTTAATGGCATGGGCTCTTTAAGGTATTTATTCCTCAGACAAATAAAGTTCCAATAAAGCTCAGGAGATCCAAAAACATAAACTCAGTCCGAAAATTCCAAAAAGCAAAAAACACAAAAACTCCAGTCCAAGAATCGAAAAAAGGCAATGCACATTGACAGTAAATCCATGGGGTATTCCAAAAGGCAGGGTAAACAGACGGGCAAAGGTTGGCAACAAAATCAATCCAGAAAAAGCGAACAAATCCACAGGGTAATCCAAAACTCAGAAAAGAAACAGTCCACGGTCAAAGTACAAGAAGGCAATCAGCAAATCCAAAATAGACTGTTCAAGACTAGGGTTTACTCACAGGGGTTCAGTGAAGACTCAAACAGAGTGAAAAGATCAGGCTTAAATACAGTGAGACAAAATGGCTGAACAAATCACATGACTAATTAACAGGGGGCAGGTGAGTCTGCTTAAAGGGCAACATCACCCATTTCCATTAAGCTTTGTATCGTTAGAAACCCCCTCATATTTTTGAATGGTCGAGCATCATTCCCTTATTTTCTGGAGAGACTGGAGAGATCCGTATCGATCTCCAACACTTCCTGTTTAGAATGACGCAATATGACGATTTTTGCGTAGAAGTAAATAAGAAGTGTAAGAGGGGAGGATTCTCGCAAGACTACAACCACTAGTCCCACCCCTCTATAGGGGGTGGGACCCACTGACGCTACACACCTATTAGATCAGTGCCAGTGGGTGGGACTTCACCAGCAGAAACTAACATCCACAGTGTCTGAAGCTAAGCTAACAGAGGCTGTTGATACAACTGAAGTACAATGGTGGAGGGTACTGGATCTGACATAGAAGATGGCACCATGCAAAAGTTCAACATTTCGAAAGAAATACAAACGAGGACTACCGTATTTTCTGCACTATAAGGCGCACCGGATTATAAGGCGCACCTTCAATGAATGGCCTATTTTAGAACTGTTTTCATATATAGGGCGCAACAGATTATAAGGCACATAGAATATAAGATACTGCAGTCAAACGTTTGACTGGGGTTGCATTATGCATCGACTAGATGGAGCTGTGCTAAAGGGAATGTCAACAAAACAGTCAGATAAAGTCAAACTTTATTAAGCGTTCTGACAACTCCGTTCACTCCCATGGTAACGATGTTTATACGTTAATGTGCATATTAACAATATCTCCCAGCCTTGTTCAGTTTTAAAGACGTAAAAGAAACAGTCTGATACCTCTAATTAAAACGTTAGTGCATAACTCAACATTGTTCTGTTACGTATAACACGTAAAGTTTCAGTTAATTCCCCGTCCGCGAATCCCTCGAATTCTTCTTCTTCAGAGCCCGAATTGAACAGTTGGGCGAGTACGGCATCCAACATGCCCGGCTCCATCTCGTCATTATCCGAGTCAGTGTCGCTGCTGTTGCCTGGCAGTTCAGTGATTAATCCTGCCTTCGTGAAAGCTTTGACCACAGTTGAGACTGATATATCAGCCCAGGCATCCACGATCCATTGGCAGATAGTGGCGTAAGTCGCCCAGCGCTGTCTCCCCGTCTTGGTGAACGTGTGTTCGCCTTCTAAGGCCCCGTCCACACGAAGCCGATTTTTTGGTGAATCCGCATAAGGGGCCGTGTCCACCAAAATCGTTTTTAAAAGGCGGAGCGCTCCGTGCACTGCTTTCAACGCGTTTGTGCGCGCCGCTCAAAAAAGGCGCACGGAGCATTTTTCGTTTGCCTCATTAATACGTGTCATCGCTTGTATCCATAGATATACAGCTTCTATCTGTTGGCTCCATCATCTGGCATCTGACACCTGAACGTCCTCTCTGGTTGCTCCTACAATTTTATTAGAAAATGAATGCAAGATTAATAGCGCTTCTTGCCGTGTCAGCGGAGGTTGCGGGCGATCCCCAGGGTCGGCAGCAACAACGCCTCCAGGAAAGTGGTCGCAGTGAGGGAGACCTTCAACCCCTATTTCTCATCTCTGCCTGGTCGAGTAACTTGGCAGGATGGAATTGAGTTGATTATTTTTTTATATATTTCAATCAAAAAAGGCGAAAAACCAAAACTAATAATTAAATTTCTTAAATCAATCTAACATTCATGTTGTATGCTGGATTACTTCTGAAGACAAAAACACACCTTTAAAGGCCCCATGCCATTAAAATCACATTTTTCCTGTTGTTTGTTAAATAACATAGGTCATAATAAGTTTGTGACCTGTGGTAAGTTTGAAATCTATGCAGTTTGTCTGCTGAATGCAATAGCCAATGAAAGGAAAAAGGCAGAAGAAATTAGCCAACTTTGATAAGGTGACACTGTTACGTAGCGTTGTCAAATTATTATTCATGGCCCTGCCCACTTTGTTGGTTCATAACCGACCACAGAGAGTCGCGATTGAGCTAGTGCTAATACGTGTATGTAGTTCGCTGCGTAGTAACAGGCTAGTTACAGAATTTTGATTGCAATGGCAGAACGACATCGAACCTGTGTGTTATGCCAAGGCAAAACATCCACATTGCATCTCCTGCCAAAGACAGAGGAATTAAGGGAGACATGCTTGCAATTTATTTTTGGAGAAATTCCGAAAAACTATGGAACCAGATTGGTGCTGTGTTCGGAGCATTTCAAAGACGATGACTTTGTCAACTTCGGGGAGTACAGCATCGGGTTTGCATCAAAGTTGGTTTTGAAACCTGGAGTTGTGCCATCACGGAGGTTGCCCACTTCTCCAACAGCCGTAAGTAATTTTATCTACACAATGAAATCCTATATAAAAAGTTATATGTAACTACATGATCTATAGGCCCATCTTGGACAACGGTAGCATGAACAGGGGTCATCCCTATGTTCCCCGGGTCCTATGTTCCCCGGGTCCTATGTTCCCCGGGTCCTATGTTCCCCGTTTTTCCCAAAAAGGGTCCTATGTTCCCCTGTAGCCATACATACCGGGGAGCATAGGACCCTTTTCTGGAAAAGCGGGGAACATAGTACCCTTTTCTGGGAAAAGGGTCCTATGTTCCCCGCAATCTATCAATCTTTAAAAATATTAAACTTTGACGCGACATTCGCGTGATGACAGCCAATCGGCGTTCAACAGCGTGGCCACTGAGTGACATGTGTAACATAACAGCCAATCAGCGTTCAACCGGCCAACTCAGTGCAGTGCAGTCCGGGGTGAACTGCAGCATGGAGGAGAAAGTGATTGTTGCCGTTTGCAACTCCCGGAGCTTTTTATATAATATATATTTTATATAATATATATAATTTAATGTAATTGTTTAATAATATCACGGCCAAAAGCTCTGTGCGCCTCCGGATGGCCGTAGCGCGGGGAGCTCTCGTAGGGATTGGGCTTCTCGGGGTTTGTTTACCGGCGTATGAATAGACTGCGTCAGGTTATCAGACGTCTCTCCCTCTTCCACAAAAGGTAAAGACATGCAATGGTAGTTATCTCGGCCGGAATTTGGCAGTAATGGTAGAAAAAGTAACAGACCGGGGAACATAGAACCCTTTTTCCAAAAACATTGTTGACATTGTTGTTTATGTATATATGGCCAAGGCTGAACTGTATATAGTGTGTGAGTTATGTTTTGTCACGTGTAAATAGAATAAAAAATTATCATTATTTGTATTGTTATTATGTGTAGGTACAGCTCCATCACTTTAATTTTCACTATTCAAAATAGTGTATGAGCTTGGTAGACATGTTTGAATATGCTGATGTGCCGTAGTGAAGAAATTTTTTCATCTCACTTACTCATTACCTCTAACTTGCAAGTTCCCCTAATCACATCGATATATGTTCAGGGCATTTTGCTGGGAATATCTATTGAAACAAACTGGATCTAGTCCTGGGTGGAGGGTCATGCATAATACTGGTGGATTCCCGTCTTCCATTATTCTTACAACCTGTGCAATCAGATATGTTTGATTAATATAATCTGATTTTACTGACAGTGTATAACCAAAATGAAATCCGTATCACCCATCGTTGCACCGTCTTACCGTTGGTGTCTCCCTGCAGCATACATTCTCCACCTCTATCTGCATTGTAGAGCAATTCCCACAGGTACACCTGAAGCAAAAGGTAGTCAATGTGTTTGGCAGCCATCAATAATGAAACACAAATTAGGCTATAGGCCTACCTATTATAAAAAAGTCAGATTAGTCATTATCAGTCTGATTATATGAAAATTAAGATGCTGTAGGTCTTTGCAAATGACTAAATCGGCTTACAACACATCTTTGAATGCCAACATAAAAAATAATTATGACTATCCTAAGCCTAGGCCTATTTGAATAACCTGGTTGCTCTGTTAGAATGTATCAATAAAGCAATCACTAACAAGCTATTTGATGGAAAGGGCTATATGCAGGTGAGTAGGCCTAGTGGTTTAATAAAAAGCACAAATTTGGTTATCACAGCATGTCGTGGTCCACCGATGTCGAGCACTTTTGGTATGTATTTTCTCATTATCACGTCGTGATGATTAGAAAAGACATACCAAAAGTGTTAGAACAGCCTGATTCCGGGAAAGTTGAGTATATGGGCCTATTGTAGGCCTACTATATTAGACGTAGCCTAAATGTAGATAATACCCTGTGATTTTGGAATATTACAAAATGCATTGGGTTCATAAACTATTTGAAGGTGCATAATCTATTTCGGAAATAATAGAGGTGGGAATAGGCCTACGCTCTGTTTATTGGCGTATAGCCACAACTAAGCCCTATATGTCAGTTAAGTTAGCTCACATTATCATTCTGAAACGTCCATCATTGTACGTGTTTGTGGTTGTTCTTGGTCTTCTCCTTCAGTCTCATCTTCCGACTCTGGATCAAACACGTAGGGCAAAATTCCTGCCATCGTTTTAGGCTTGCTGTGCCTCGGTAAGCATATGGACAGCTGCTTTGTCGTCCGATCAGAGCAAAGCGAAATTTAAATATTGGATATTCATGAAAACAGCGGTCCAATCTGAGCAACGCTCATAAATACATGGATATTCATGAGAAAAGCAGTCGTCTTTTCTACCAGGCTTTTCAGACATGCTAGAATAGCTTGAAATAAGCTATCCAAGGCATTTCCAACACAAACAAGGTTACAAACTCGATCAAAGGACATCAAGGATTATAAATTATTATTTTTTTAATACATTTTTTATAAATAAAAAAAAAGAATGAAATGGGTGTGGCATGGGATCTTTAACACCTTCATCATCATCAGAGCATTCATTATGTATCTACTACCTAATGTAATGAAAACAAAACAACATTGTCTTAGCATTAAAATGTTTAATTAACTGATTCATTAGAAAATGATTCCAAGATATTATGTACACATTTGAAACTTGATGATTCCAAATTCATTACTCTCCAAACTCCAAATCGTACAGGACCTGCTGCATCCTCATGCGCGCCTGGGCCTTTTTTTGGTGCGACAGCCTCCTCAACGATGGGACAAGGCTGAGCATAAAATGCTCATCCTCGTCAACAGTCAGTACATTCTCCTTTTCCTTTTGTATAGAGGACATGATTGATTTCTGGAACGCAGACAGCGGCTGTTCTAGCTCTCTCCTCCGTGGTGGTGAAGCTTCAGGACGCAACGGTGTGACCAGAGCCACCGTAGAGGTAGTGGGAGGAGATGGAGGAGAGGTGTCCGCAGCGGACTGTGAGAGGCTGGGAGAGGGAGGAGATATCTCCTCTTCACTTTGAGCCACCACCTGCGAAAGAAAGCATACATTTGTTTGTTTAAAATGTGCAAATTAAAATGGTGAATTCTTATAAATATCTCTGCATCTGGCTTCACCTAACAAAAACCTTAAGGGAAAAGTAGATTTGTATACAGAAACAAGTCTTCTTTTTCAATCTTGAACAGGAAGACTTTACTTAGATGTGTTATACATGCCTCATCTTCTAATTTAAAAATACTTAGAGGTCTTGCTCTCAATTGCCTTCCCTGAAAAAAATAAAGGTTAAATAAAAGGAATCGTATATGATGTGTGTCTGTTTACATATTGTAATAGGGTAATTAGTTACATCATCATATCGTCATTCCTTTAGCACAAGCTCAGTCTCATTCACAGCCAAGACACTAGTATGCTAGGGTATTATTATTTATCTTTGTTTCAGACTCATATAGGTCCATAGACAAGACAATACAACAGACTAAACAACAACAAACAAATAAGAAACACAACTAAAAAAAAACATACAGACACTCTCACCAATGCTAGAGACTGAGACTGGAAGTGTATCTGATGCTGCTTATCTTAGGAATGGTTAGTCATTATGATTTCATTTTTTGAGTCCATCAATCTCATCATAAAACTGTACATTAGATTCCTGAGCAATGCATTTAAAGTGGGAACACCACTGTTTACAAACAGTTGACTGGCACTTGTGCACCTTGGTAGCCTCAGCAGAATTCTAAGAGCATCATTATACGCCACTCTCAATTTGTTATATTTACTTTTACTGTATCTGCACCACAAGTGGGCAGTATACAGTGGAGTAAAATAAGCTTTAAAAAGGGCAATCTTAACATCATCAGTACACATATGACATTTTCGTGACAACATGTTAGCTTGTGCATATAATTTACAGTATTGTCTCTGAACATCATCATCATCATCACTGAGGTATGTTTTAGCATATGTTTTAGGCTACTAGCTTTTGTTATAGGCCTACCAGTAGCCTACCTCTCGTTGGGGAGAAATCATGGGCGCTAGCAGGGCCAAGATCTCCGGTGCTATCTCCTAGCTATCCTGGCTATAATCTCCCTGCTCTGAATCCATATTGCTGGATGTCACCCTCTCCTTAACATGGCGCTCCAGGAAGCCCATGATGGCCATATACTTCCACCTCTTGAAAGAGATGGCACCGGCCCCACTTTTTTTTCTGTCCCTCTCTGCCTTCCTCTCCTTTAAATATTTGTCACGCAAGTACTTCAACTTCTTGCGGGACACTTCAGCTGTTGATACAAGATTATGTCTCTACAATTAGCAATTCACACAACCTACAAGGTTAATATCAAGCCTACCTATCAGTAACGTTAATACTAACTGAATAGCTTACTTGACTACCGTGTTTGTAAACACAAGAGCAAGTAAACGGGTGGCAGTTTGTACCTAACTGCTAATAGTTAAATGCGATAATATCATTAATAAACATGATAATAATATAAATAATTAATTAATAATTCTCACCTGTAACGCCCAGCATAGCTGAAATGTCTCGCAAGGCCTGGTTGCGCTTTGTCTGGTCATGATACGCCTTCAACGTGAGGTTGTACAGGACCGGACACTCACTCACAGCTGTTATTAATCTTTCGTCCGACATGTTTCAGTTTGTGTTCTGTTGATACTTTTAGCCTTGCCTCCTCCTCGATTTTGATTGGTTGTTCGGAAAAAGTGCCGATGACGTGGAGCGCTTTTCTTCAAAAGTTAAACTGTTTTCAACTGGGGCGCGCGCCTAGAAGCGTGAGGCGCGCGGAGCGTTTAACCGCCCCGGGCGGCTTTTTAAAAGGCGCGCTGCATGTGCGTCCTGCCATAGAGAATGCATTGCAGACAGGCGCTCCGCCTTTTAGTGGACACGGCCCCTAAGGGCCCGTGTCCACCAAAAGCCTTTTTAAAAGACGGAGCGCTCCGTGAACTGCTTTCAACGCGTTTGTGCGCGCCGCTCAAAAAAAGACGCACGAAGCGTTTTTCGTTTACGTCATTAAATACGCGTCATCGCTTGTATCCATAGATTCACAGCTTCTATCTGTTGGCTCCATCATATGGCATCTGACACCTGAACGTCCTCTCTGGTTACTCCTACAATTTGCGAAATGAATCGAAGATTAATAGCGCTTCTTGCCGTGGCAGCGGAGGTTGCGGACGATCCCCCTGCGCCTGTCGTGGTTGCCCGGAGGAGAGTGTGGGTCCACAGTATTAATCGTGGTAGGGGCAGTACGGGGAATACCACTGGCTGTGTCAAGAGCTCCGCCTGGACGAGGATCGCTTCAAGGTCTATTTCAGACTCAACCGGCAGCAGTATGAAGGAGTGTTAACATTTATTGGGCCGACCATCGCCAAGAAGAACACCAATTATAGGGAGAGCAACCCAACGGCTTTGCATTTGTCTGAGGTGATTTGTCTGAGGGTCGGCAGCAACAACGCTTCCAGGGAAGCGGTCGCAATGAGGGAGACCTTCAACCGCTATTTTTCATCTCTGCCTGGTCGAGTGACTTGGCAGGATGGAATTTAGTTTATAATTTTTGTCTATATTTAAATCAAAAAAGGCGAAAAACCAAAACTAATAATACAATTTCTTAAATCAATCCAACATTCATGTTGCATGCTGGATTACTTCTGAAGACAAAAACACACCTTTAACACCTTCATCATCATCAGAGCATTCATTATCCTACTACTACCCAATGTAATGAAAACAAAACAACATTGTCTTAGCATTTAAATGTTTAATTAACTGATTCATTGGAAAATTATTCCAAGATATTATGTACACATTTGAAACATTTCTTATAGCTTGTACTAAATCTAAATAGAAAATTATTCCAAGATATTATGTACAAATTTGAAACATTTCTTATGGCTTGTACTAAATCTAAATAGAAAATGATTCCAAGATATTATGTACACATTTGAAACATTTCTTATAGCTTGTACTAAATCTAACTAGAAACTGATTACAAATTTTATTTACACATTTAAAAAAATGTTAAATCTTAAAACTAAATCTAAATAGAAAATGATTACAAATTAATTACTCTCCAAACTCCACATCATAAAGGACCTGCTGCATCCTCATGCGCGCCTGGGCCCTTTTTTGGTTCGACAGCCTCCTCAATGATGGGACGAGGCTGAGCATAAAATGCTCATCCTTGTCCACAGCCATTGTATTCTCCTTTTCTTTCTGGATGGAGGACAGGATTGATTTCTGGAACGCAGACAGCGGCTGCTCCAGCTGTCTCCTGCGTGGTGGTGGAGGTACAGGACGCAGCGGTGTGACCAGAGTCACCATAGAGGTAGTGGGAGGAGATGGAGGAGAGGTGTCCACAGCGGACTCTGATAGGCTGGGAGAGGGAGGAGATATCTCCTCTTCACTTTGAGCCACCACCTGTGAAAGAAAGCATACATTTGTTTGTTTAAAATGTGCAAATTAAAATGGTGAATACTTATAAATATCTCTGCATCTGGCTTCACCCAACAAAAACCTTAAGAACACTAGTATGTTAGGGTATGTTTTTAGCATATGTTTTAGGCTACTATAGCTTTTGTTATAGGCCTACCTCTCGTTGGGGAGACATACTGGGCGCTAGCAGGGCCAAGATCTCCGGTGCTATTTCCTGCCGGCTATAATCTCCCTGCTCCATATTACTAGAAGATACCCTCTCCTTCACATGGAGCTCCAGGAAGCCCATGATCGCCATATACTTCCACCTCTTGAAAGAGGTGGCACCGGCCCCACTTTTCTTCCTGTCCCTCTCTGCCTTCCTCTCCCTCAAATATTTATCCCGCAAGTACTTCCATTTCTTGCGGGACACTTCAGCTGTTGATACAAGATTATGTCTCTACAATTAGCAATTCACACAACCTACAAGGTTAATATCAAGCCTACCTATCAGTAACGTTAATACGAACTGCCAAGTTAACGTTAATACTAACTGCCAAGTAAACGTTAATACTAACTGCCAAGTACGGGTGGCAGTTTGTACCTAACGGCTAATAGTTAAATGCGATAATATCATTATTAAACATGATAATAATATAAATAATTAATAAATAATTCTCACCTGTAACGCCCAGCATAGATGAAATGTCTCGCCAGGCCTGGTTGCGTTTTGTTAGGTCGTGGTAGGCCTTCAACGTGAGGTCGTACAGGACCGGACACTCGCTCACAGCTGTTATCAAGCTTTCGTCCGACATGTTTCAGTTTGTTTCAGTTTGAGTTCGGTTTATACTTTTAGCCTTGCCTCATCCTCGATTTTGATTGGTCGTTCAAAAAAAGCGCCGATGACGTGAAGCGCTTTTCTTCAAAAGTTCAACTTTTTTCAACGGGGGCGCGCGTCTAAAAGCGCGAGGCGCGTGGAGCGTTTAAACGCTCCGGCCGGCTTTTTAAAAGGCGCGCTGCTTGCGCGTCCTGCCATAGAGAATGCATTGCAGACCGGCGCTCCGTCTTTTAAAAACGCTTTTGGTGGACACAGGCCCTAAGTCTTGTCCGTTCGGCCGACGTCCAGAAGGAGCCGGCGAATCTGGTGCCTGAAACCGCACATTTCTGAAACCACCCTCGGAGGTGGTTTCAAATCTATCCGGACCTATGCGGTTTTGTGTGAAACGGGGGGACGTCAGAGTTGCGTTGAATTTTTTATTTATTATTTTATTTGTATTCTTTTTGCAGCTTTAAATAAAGCCCCTTGATAAATGTAATTAGTAACTGTACATTAAAAAGTATTTCTGCTCTATTTAAAAGGTTGAATCTCCTTGTGACTGAATGATTGCATACAGTGCGCAGGCTTGATGCGCTCCACTTTTTTCTGTGGAGAACCAGCGCCTTGAATATTTACTACAGCGTTTCTACAGCTCGATGCGGTTTCGAAATGACTCCGTCTTTACGGAAATATCCCTGAACCTCATAAAACCAAATCGGATCGTTTTCACCGACTAATACTCTTCACTAGAAATGTTTTGTGAAATGATTTTCAAGCAGTCTTGCGGTATCAGCTGGATAGATGGAACAGCGAGGTGTCCTATAGGCGGAGATCTAGATTAGCGGGAGTGGCCAGCAAAGCTGTGCATCATTGTGCATGCACTGGAAAAAGGGTTTTAAGCCGTACTTCATCTGATTATTATTTTGTAATTCAATTCAAATAAACATTTTTTGTTTTATTTTTAAAATAACTTTTTTTTATTTCAAAATACTGTGAAATATAGATATTTTTAATTAGGAGCTCAATTAAGAAATATCCATTTTGACAAATGTAAAATTTTAAGGTTGTGTATTCAACTGATTAATACTTTTGTCATTCAATCCAAATATTTTTTTTTGTTTTCTTCCTAAAACACTGTTATATTTGATTAGGAGCTCAATTTAGAAATATTTGTTCAGACAAATGTACAATTTCAAGGTTACGTACAAGCCTGCGCATGCGCATTAAATACAAAGACGCTTACGACTACTGGACCAAACCGCAGTGTTGCCAACTTAGCGATCTTGTCGCTATATTTAGCTACTTTTCAGACCCCTTTGGCGACTTTTTTTCAAAACAGCGACAAGCGACAAATCTAGCTTCTTTTTCAGCTGCTATTGGTGACTTTTGGCGACTTTTTGAGGTGAAAGCACTAGCCTTGACCAGAGTGACGATGACTCACTGGTTCTGTGAGCTAGGACAGTCTGTCTGTGTCTGGAGTAGGTCTAACTCTGCCATTTAGATTGTTGATATATATTGAATATTGTGTGGCGGCAGTAGCTTAGGTGGTAGAGCGGGTTGACTGGTAACCTGAAGGTTGTTGGTTCGATCCCGGCTTCACCAAGCAGAGTATCGAGGTGTCTTTGACAAAGCACCTAACCCTGACTGATGTCGCGATGTGATGTCGAATCCAGACAGAAGTGCCACAAGGCCATGAAGCGGCAAGAGCCGAGCGGGAAAAAATGATGATGTATACAAAAATATGTTATGTTTGATTAAATTGTAATCTTTTTGATTGGATAAAACAGATTATTTCTGATAGATATTTCTTAAATGAGAAACAATTGTTGGAGCGAATCAATATTTTTTTGTTTAGGATTTAACATACGATTTAAATGTATTAACTTCATTCAAAGAATATAATTATACTTGGTGCCAAGTTGTATTATTTTGTTTTTATGAACATAGGAAATATTGTTTGAGGCAAGCTATATATTTGTCATTGGCTCAAGTTATGTAATATAGATGTGAACCATTACCCTTGTTTTTTTTAATTGGTTCAACAGAAGGCTTTTTCCAGTGTGGTGGGAGTTGTTGTCTTCAATCCACAAGCGCCAAAAAGTCACTTTCTGCCTTTTCTCGGTTAAGACGGCACCAAATTAGAATTTTATTTTATCATTCAACTACATATAGGACCCAATTTCAATACATATTCATGCCTCCACCGGTGAAATGCTCCTTTAACAAGAAACATAGTTAGTTAGTTCGGCCTTTGTATTCCTTTCGGAACATAGGCCATTGATGAATCGTTTCCACCCCTGTCTGTCTTTTCTCCAAGACAGACATCCTCTCCAGCTGTTTCCACGTCAGTCCCTTCTTTTTCACATCTAGCTCTGTGCTCCTTCTCCAGGTGTTTTTGGGCCTCCCTCTGCTCCGTTTGCCTTGTGGGTTCCATGTTAGTGCCTGTTTGGTTATTGCTGTTTTGCCTTTTCTTAGTGTGTGACCTATCCAGCTCCACTTTCTCCTTATCAGCTGTATCTCTATTGGTTCTTGATTGGTGCGTTCCCACAGGTTGGTGTCACTGATACGGTTTGGCCAGAAGATCCTGAGGATGCGTCTAAGGCAGTGGTTGATGAAAGTCTGCAGTTTATTGGTGATGGTATTGGTGGTCTTCCAGGTTTCTGATCCATACAGCAGTAAAGATTTGACGTTGGAGTTGAAGATTTTGAGCTTTGTATTGAGTGAGATGTTTTTAGTTTTCCAGATATTAATTAATATGTTGAATGTTGTTCTTGCTTTCCCTATTCTTAACTTCACATCTTCCTCTGTCCAACCGTCCACAGCTATCACACATCCCAGATATGTACAAGAACAACAAGAAACATAATTAGATGGAAAAAACACAGAGAACAGAAAGTCAGAATTGGTGACATCTAGGGCCCTATTTTAACGGTCTGAAACGCAAGTTTCAGACCGTTAAAGCGCAAGTAGCTTTGTGGGCGGTTCTACGGCGCTATCGCTATTTTACAGGCGGATAAATGACACATGCGCCGCGGCGCAAGTGTCAAAAGGGTTGGTCTGAAGCAGCCTAATTACCCGTAGGTGTGGTTTGGGCGTAACGTGCAAAGAACCAATCAGAGCGTTTTCTCGCATCCCCTTTAAGAGCGATCGGCGCTTGTTCCATGGCGGATTGCTATTATGATGGCGGATTTGCCAGGCGCACGCCAAGAAAGGTTCAGAGGAGTGAGAAAATAATTTATTTTTCAGCTAAATCTCCTTCAAATCTTTGCAACTTTTCATTTTTCGTTTTGTTTTTTTCATTTACGCCTACGAACATTTGGACAAGTCGAATAAAAAATGTTTCAAGGACATTCCGATGTTTTGGGCTCACTTTCTCTGAATCACAAGGTTATGAATGCATGGTAATAATTGTACAATGTAGCTAAACAATAGAGCGGAGATGTCATTAGTTTGCGTACCTCACTATATACGATGCAGCTCCTCTGACAGATGAGCTCTCCTCTCCCGTGCTGCTGCTGGGGCATTTGGACGTAATGGCATCGGCACATGCAGTTCAGCATCACGTCTCCTTAAGTCCTCTAATCTATCCTCATTAATGTCATCGACACATCCATGATTCATGGCAATGTTGGGTAAAACACAACATGCCACAAAGAATGCTGCGACTTTTTGAGGACAATACTGTAAAGTACCACCTGACCTATCCAAACACCTGAAGCGCATTTTCAGTATTCCGAATGTACGTTCAATTACACTGCGTGTTTGTGTGTGTTTCCTGTTGAATACAATTTTGCGCACTGTTGCTGGCATAAGAAATGGGGTCATGAGCCATGTCTTCAACGGATAGCCGTTGTCCCCTAACAGCCACCCATCCAAGGGAGGATTCCCCTCGAATATGGCAGGAATGGTCGAGTTTGCCAATATGAAAGAGTCATGGCTTAAGCCAGGGTAATTAGCAAAGACATGATTTATTCTACAATTAGCATCGGAAATGACTTGGATATTAATCGAATGAGTTCCCTACCGGTTTATGTATATGAGTGCGTTTACTGATGAGGCACGTAGCTGCACATGGGTGCAGTCTATAGCACCAAGGACGCCAGGGAACCCACTTGGTCCAAAACTCCTGCTTTGTTCTTTCCTGGCTGTCAGGTGTAACAGGGAATTTGATGTATTCCCCAGCATGTCGGTCTAGACCTGACGTAACTGCATGTATAGCCGAACTTATTGCCGATTGTGAAATGCGTCCAATAGAAGGGGATGCTGGAACGACCCAGATGCATAGAAATGCAGTGCCGCTGTAACTTTCACTGCAACGGGGAGGGCATAGGGACAGCGTGCATCAATCCCCAGCTCATCTGCCAGGAGATTGCAGATATCTGTGACAGCCTGACGGGTCAGGCGTAGCTTACGCCTGCATTCCTCCTCACTCAGGGAGAGATAGGTGTTTCTGGGCCGGTAGACCCTCTCCCCCCGGCGTCTGATCCTCGGTCCCAAGACGTATTCCATTCCACTGTGCAATAGAAAAATTATGAGCAACCCCAACTTAACTGGTATGCAGAGTAAGGTTTTAAATGGACTTACAGAAGGTGATTTCGCAGTCTTCAGAATTGTGGTTCCTGATTCTTGACGGACAACCCACTTTGACAGGTGTCCTTATATAGCCTACATATGTCTCTTGCCACTATTGGTCAACCAGGTTAATTTGATCCGTCATTACGCCTGCTACAATTTGCGTGAATAATTTGGGTAAATGTGTATGCTAGATTTATGCCTATTTATTTTATCTTTATGGACACCACAATGATTTTCCTTGTGTGGTAATATTTTATTTGCCTTGTACTTATGTATGGTTTGCAAAAATGGGAACTGCTGTCCGTGTAGATGAGAGAAGCAAAGTGTATGCGCGAGGTGCACAAGCAATCCGTAAGCATCGCATGCGCATGTATGCATGCGCCCTTAAAATAGCATCTGAACAACGCGCCACTGACTTTAAACCAGGTATTTCCTGGTCAGTAGCGCAATGGTATTCAGAAACGGCAAAATACCGTTTGCGCCAGAACACGCCTCCTCCTTCCGCCGAACAGCCCCTTGGGGCGCATGATCAATCCCTAATTTACCGGCGAGTGGCGGTGGTGGGAAAAGAACGCTCTGCGCCAGTTGTAAACTAGCAACGACACATGCGCCAGTGACTAAGTCACTTGCGCCGGATGCAAGATAGGGCCCCTAGTGGTCTATATGTAACCCCTTCCTGGCGCTGGAAGTGTAATTATTATTTAAGGTCACTATATAAATGTGTTAACGGACAGGATCCTGAATGCTTAGCAGTTGAATTAGCTAAATCTCCTGTTTACCAATAGATGTTATTCATTGAAATGTCCAGGACAAACAAATAAAGATAGAACATGTATACATTTATTTGTGCTATATCAAAGTCAGTACTCATGTACTAGAAAACCCTTGAACAAAATAACAAAATGCACGTAAAATGTAATTGTATTTTAAACCACAATAACATATGAACACAAATAACATGAAATGATTTGCCTGCGGTGAACCGGTTCAACCTTTTTAAATGTATCTACTACCAAGCACTTGGGTTTCTAACCGTTGGGGCCCATAAGTTGGTGCACATGGAGAAAACAAATCCTTATTTGCTTTAAGGAGCAACGACACCCTCCGTCCTCCGTTTATCACGTATCCACAGGAATGAACGAGCAGCACGGCAGAGTCAACGAGCTGAGTCAACGAGCTTGGTTAATAATCAAACTATGAAGGCGAGATGGAAAAAAATATATAATCCAGTGTGCAACGCAGGTCCGTTAGCAGAGTCCCTCCTTGGTTAGCCGCAGCAGCTAACCAACGCCGCCAAAGTCTTTTCCTCTCCGGTGGAGTAGAAAGTCATGAAGTTCCAGTGACACACAACGTTTCTCTGCCAGAGGATACCCGTGCCAACACTCTAAAATACTAGTATCCGTCTACAAATATCACTCTTTTTCGTTAAGCTCACGCACTCGTTGAACGCATATCCTCCACGACCTAATGCTAGAGTTCCTGCTTTTTTATCAAGCCCGTCTCTGATTGGCTAAGAGTGCAGCAGTACATAAATCTAATTGGCTTATGTTACTTCGCTTAACCACATTGAAAATGCCTAACAAGCCACCACAAAACAAAGGAGTAACGGTCATGCAGTTTATTTCTCTTTATTCACAAATTAAATAAAACACACTATTTATTCATTAAACGGTAGCTATCCGCATATGAAATAAATAAATTAGTATTCATCTAACTGTCTTTTTGTAGGTCCCTACATTCTCCCCCCACCAAAATCCAGCGTGCCCCCATGCTGGCTACATGAATTAGACCAAGGTAACGAATTACAATGTACCTTAAAAGGGCCCTCACAATGTGATAACTGGTATAATAGTGAGTGAAATAAATGATTTCATAGTCACACATGACTTGCACCGAGCAAAAGAGTTACACCACCATGCATGACTGTAGTGTTCAGGAACATGCATTACGGGTACGTTAGCTGAGGGAACACTGTTCTGCTTTACCACTACCGACTCTGTAATAGGCTCACCGAGCCTTGCATAAGTCAAATGTTCAGAAGGCTTTCTATTCCTCTCTGACCTTCGAAACGATGGTTCTAGAATATCAGTGTCTGATTTGTCTGTACTACAAGCAGTCTCAACAGAATCTTCCTGTTGTACTTCAATGTTCTCAGCTATGTCAACAGGAAGATCGTCAGGGGCTAAGTTAACTACAACGTCAGTAGCTGGGTCAGGAGTGTTAGACTCTGTAGGCATTACATAATTTTCTAGCTGATCGAAGATGTCCTCTACCTTGTCTGTTATCATGTCTCCTAGGGAATGTCCATACTCTGACTCCGAGTCTGAAGAGTACTGGTCTCCTAGGGGCATATCAACTAGCGAGTCATTTACATCAACATTGGGAGTTTGAGTCCACTCCTTAGCTCTTCTGCGCCTGAGGGCTCTTGGAGAGGGGGTAGGTGTGAGGTCAACCTCAGGGCTTAATCTAACTTGTTGTCCCAGGGGAAAAAGATGATTGCGGTGCATGACTTTAATGGGTCCTGAACCACTTACAGGCTTAAGACGATAGACTGGAAGATCAGACATTTGACTCTCAATCACATAAGGTGTTGCATTCTAACGATCAGCAAGCTTTTGCTTTCCTTTCAGGCCAAGTTTTTGAATAAGGACTCTGTCTCCAGGATTCAAACAATGGTGACGCACTTTCTGGTCGTACCTCTCTTTGTTACCTTGGTTCGATTTGGCAGATGTAGCTTGTGCCAATTGATAGGCTGCTTGCAATTCTTTTCTCATGTTGGAAACATATTTCAAGTAGGACGTCGTCGAGGTTCCATCAGCTGACACACCAAAGGAAACGTCCACAGGAAGTCTGGCTTCCCTTCTGAATATTAACAGGTAGGGTGAAAAGCTGGTTGATTCGTTGGGTGTGCAGTTGTATGCATGCACTAGATGAGCGATGTGCTGACCCCATCTGGACTTTTCACTGGACTCAAGAGTTCCTAACATGTTCAAGAGAGTTCTGTTGAACCTTTCGGGTTGAGGGTCACCTTGTGGATGGTATGGTGTAGTTCTCGATTTTTTTACACCCAACATGGTCAACATCTCTTTCACCAACTTACTCTCAAAGTCTCGGCCCTGGTCAGAATGTATGCGATTGGGGAGGCCATAGTGAATCAAGTACTTTTCCCACAATGTTCTGGCAACTGTTATGGCTTTTGTTCTCTGGTGGTGAAGGCTTGTGCATAACGGGTAAAATGGTCAGTTACAACCAACACATTACACACATTGCAGGAATCTGCCTCGATGCTCAGGAAATCTATGCACACAAGGTCCATGGGCCCTGAACTTGTGATATGTGACAAAGGCGCTGCTCTCTGCGGCAGGGTTTTCCGCCTTATGCAGCGTTCACATGTCTTGCAGTATGCCTCTACATCTAGCTTCGTGCGGGGCCAGAAAAATGTATTAGAGACGAGGGCATATGTCTTGTCAAAGCCTAGATGTCCATTATCATCATGCAATGACTTTAAAACGAGGCTTTGAAACTGTTTGGGGAGCACAAGCTGTCGGCGTGAGCGCTTGTCAGACTGTTTGAATGTTCTGTATAGCAGACCTCGTTCAATGGACAGATTCTTCCACTCTCGTTTCAGAAGTGTAACATCTGGATGACTTGTCTGTATTTGACTGGCTGGTACTTTTTGACTGAAAGCTAGCCATGCTTTACCAATACAGGGGTCGCTCTTCTGAGCAGCTTGAAGGTCAGCTTAACTAAAAATGGGCATATGATCGGTTGTTACTGTAGCAGCTCGACAGAATGCTTTTGGAATTGCTGAAACAGGTGCTCCTACTTGTTCAATGACACATCGATAGGAGTGTTTATTTTGTGTGCTGCAATATTCTGACAGAGAGCTCGTACTCCTGGAACTGGGATCTCTTGCCATTCATCATGAGGTGTCATGCTGTTATGCGGCCATCGGGACAATGAATCTGCATCAAGATTTTGCCGACCTGGTCTATACTTCAGACTGAAGTTGTAGGTGGACAGTGCAGAGAGCCAGCGATGACCAGTAGCATCCAGTTTTGCTGATGTCAGGATGTACGTCAATGGATTATTGTCAGTTCTGACTTGTACGACAGCCCCATAAAGGTCGTCATATAATTTGTTCACAACAGCCCATTTGAGAGCTAAAAACTCAAGTTTATGTGCTGGATAGTTTTTCTCAGATGCCGAGAGACTTCTGCTGATGAATACAACTGGACGTGGACCATCTTCATGTTGTTGGTATAAGACACCACCTAGCCCTTCCAGGCTAGCATCCACATGCAGTACGTATGGCTTCTGCGGATCAGCAAACACCAACACTTGTGCTTTAGTGAGTCGGTCTTAAGTTCTTGAAATGCATGTTCACATTCCTCAGTCCACCGAGAGCCGAAGGGTTCAGAAGGCTTAAAGTAAGTCTTGTCAGCTTGCTTTTAATTGGTACTCACTTTTGAGTGGGAATGAGGAGGATAGCCTCTGAGAAGTCCATTGAGTGGGCGGCAGAGCTTGGAGAAGTCTTTCACGAAACGGCGATAGTAGCCACAAAATCCAAGGAAGGATCTGAGCTGGGTCACAGTTTGGGGTCTCGGCCAAGAGATGACAGCCTCTATCTTGGAGGGATCAGTTGCTATACCATCCTGTGACACCACATGTCCAACGTAGGTGACAGAAGTCCGTCCAAACTGGCACTTGTCGAGTGATACTTTCAGACCCTCCTCTTTGAGTCTGTCAACCACTTTAAGTAGCCGCTCTTCATGTTCTTCAAGGGTGCGTCCGAAAACAATGACGTCATCCAAGTACACTAGCACCTCAAGAAAGTTCATGTCACCAACTGTGCGCTCCATAACTCTTTGAAAGGTAGCTGGTGCTCCTGAAATCCCTTGGGGCATGCGTTCAAATTGGTAGAAACCCGATGGATATATAAAAGCAGTCTTCTCCTTTTCAGCCTCACTCATGGGTATTTGATAGTACCCGCTCCTCAGGTCAAGGACACCGAACCATTTACTCCCAGACATACAATGGAGAGCATCTTCATTCTTTGGGACGGTGTACTGGTCTGGTATTGTTTGAAGGTTAAGGGTTCTATAGTCCACACACATTCGTACTTTGCCTGACCTCTTGCGTACGATTACAATGGGGGATGCGTAGGGACTACGAGACTCAGAGATAATGCCATTGGCCTGTAGGTCCTGTAGGTGTTGTCGCAGATCTTCAAAGTCAGCAGATGGTACGCGTCTTGATCTCTCTCAAAAGGGTCTTGCATCCATCAATCTGATCTCATGACTAGTGCTTTTTGAGCAAACTACATCCCATTCATGAGTAGAAAAGACCTCTTTCCTTTCCATCATTCTCTCACAGAGACGTCTTTTTTCTTCCTCTGGCATAGGAGAAGCTCCAAAGTCAAAGGCGGCTGGATCTAGTTCACTGGTAACCTTGTCAGCGCACTGAGCCTTGGTTGGAGGAACTGGGGTAACTGGGAAAATGTGGGCTTGTGGTGTTCCACGTTTCAGAACAACTTCTTTTGTTGAGAGGTTCTTCACGGTCACATTGATGTGTTTACTGGAAACAGCTGTTGCCGGATGAACCTCAGGTCTCACCCACAAATCTTCAGGTGAAAAGGTGTCTGTTGGCTGATTACCAGTGCTAGTTGGTCTGTGAAATCACCAAGAAATTTGGGAATACCAGTGACTTTGAACACCTGTCCTGGTTGCAAAGTGATTAACTTGCTCTGGGTAAACCACACGGTCCCATGCTTGTTCACATCTTCTGGATTGAGACGGAGTGAGTGTCTTATAAGCTTCTCTGAGGGCGGGATGTATTGTGAGAGTGCTCATGAACTGTTCTCCTGCTTGTTCTTTACAAGATTGAAACATCTTTTTCACCAGCTTGGTGTTTGTTCCCACAAGTATAACAACATCCTGAACCTTCTCATGGTCAGGGAATAGTAAAGCCAAAGTGTCAATGGTCTGTGCCACTCCAGTTACAGAGGATGAGAACTCAAGTTTTATGGCCAGGTAACCATCATATGGGTATTGTTCCGTGCTTAAACCCCATAGCTCAAGTTCTTTGAGTGGATGGATCGGTAAGTGTTTCAGGTACGTGTTGTAGAAGCTGCGGTACAAAATGGTAACCACTGAGCCACTGTCAAGAATAGCTTTTGCATAAATGCCATCTATCTGCACAGGTGCAATGGAGCGAGGTCCAATGAGACCATCAGGTAACTGTTTTGTGCCTGCCATCACAGGGGGTGAACTTTGGGTAGAACGTATTTCACATGGAGCCAAGAACCGTTCCTTTACCTGGCCCCTTAGGAGTTTCCCTGGTTCCGGTTTACTTTAATCAGCTTTTGTTTAACTTTTCTTAGATCCTCAGGTTCTTTACATTCTCTACTTGTATGTCCATCCTGCCCGCAATTGTAGCAGAAGATGCCTGGTTGGAGTGGTCTGAACGGTTTCACTCTAGCTGATGAATCCCAAGCAGCAACTTCAGATTTTCGCTGTGGGGGTGTGGTCTTTGTTGTCAGTATGTCAGGCTTTGGGGTAGCTGGAGTGATGCTCAACAGTTTCCTCACTTGAGAAGACAACTCGTTCACTTACCTTCTTAGGCTGTTAAGCTCAGACGAAACTGCAGACGGTGGTACAGTGGTGATAGAGGCAGTAACAGTGGTTTTTACTCCTTCCCTTGCGCTAATCCAGTTTTCTTCCTCTCTCACTTCCCGCATCAGCTGAGAGAGGGAAGGGGGGTTTTTGCGGGTGTGACTCATCCTTATACGGAGCGCAACCATGTCGTGAGTGAGTGCACCTTTAATCAGCTGTTCCATCCGAGCTCTGTTCATTTCTGCAGCTTTAATTCCTTCTTTGAGAAGAGCACAATGGAGAAGTCAAGCCGATACAGGAAAACAGACAGTTTTTCTCCTTCATTCTAGAACGTGTGTTTGAACTTGACCAAGATGTCAGCTCCGTTCTCTGTAGTGCCATATGCTGTGCCAAGAGCAGATAAAAATCAGTGGCTGTTGCAGTGGGAGTGCTAACTTTAAGAAAGCGAACAATGTCAGCAGCGGCCCCCATTAAACTCTCCACTATACGCTGTCTTTTAGCGGAGTCAGTACATTCAATTCAATTTTATTTGTATAGCCCTTAATCACCATTACAGTCTCAAAGGGCTTAACAGGCCAAATAGTTATGACACCCATGCCCCCACACGGGCAAGAAAAAACTCCCTTGAAATCAGCAAGGAAGAAATCTTGAGAAGAAACGCATAGTAGGGGATCCCTTCTTCCAGGGATGGTCAGGAGTGCAATGGGTGCCACAATTGACATACAGGTAAATACATTCACATCATATTAAAATGGTGATGGGCTTCTGGCCGGTTATCCATGAGGAAAGTCCCGGCATCCAGTCCAGTACCCGCAACACGCTAGAACAGACAGAATAGTGAATTAGAACGGAAAAGTACATAGTGGGAATGTATATTGTAATAAGAAAGGCACAATCAAACAGAGTGCTCTTCACTTCGCATCTGTCGTTTTCACACTCCTATGTTCCAAATGCAAGATTGTAGAGGTGCATTTTGAGCTTTCCTTTGAATAGCTCCACAGGGTCAGCTTCCCTGATCGCTGATGGCAGCCTATTCCATAGGAAGGGGGCTCGATAGGCAAACGCTCTCTGCCCAGCCGATTTTTTTTTAACCTTCGGCAATGAAAGAAGGCCAGCTCCCGAAGACAGGAGGGAACGAGAAGGACTATAAGGAATGATCAGGTCCTTCAGGTAGGATGGAGATAATCCATGCAAGGCTTTATAGGTTAGCAGTAGCACCTTAAAGTCTGATCTGAAAGTTATTGGTAGCCAGTGCAGAGAGGCGAGAATAGGTGTGATATGATCAAACCTTCTCGTTCTGGTTAGCAGTCTAGCTGCCGCATTGTGTACAAATTGGAGACTTTTTGTGGTAGAGTTCGGTAATCCTGAGAACAGTGCATTGCAATAGTCCAGTCTTGACGAAACAAATGCATGAATCAGTGTCTCTGCATCCGCTGCAGATAACATTGGTCTGATTCTTGCAATGTTTCTCAGATGGAAAAAGGCAATTCTAGTTATACTTCTTATATGTTGGTCAAAGCATAGTTGAGGGTCAAACAGGACACCAAGATTTCTGACGGCCGCACTCTGTGGGATGGCGAAGCCATCCAACCACAGAGAGACATCCTCAAACTCTACCCGGTCCCGCTTCGAGCCGATAATGATCAGCTCTGTCTTCCCAGTGTTAAGCTGTAGGAAGTTTTGTGGCATCCAGCCCTTCACAGCAGCCAGACAGGACTCAACCCTTTGAATCTGGGCCGAGTCTCCGGATCTACAGGAATGTAGAGCTGGGTGTCATCCGCGTAGCAATGGAAACTAATTCCGAAGCTGCGGATAACGTCGCCCAGGGACAGCATGTAGATTGCAAAAAGTAAAGGACCAAGGACCGACCCTTGTGGTACGCCAAAGCGTAGTTTACAGTGCTTTGATTCTGAACCCTCATGAAGCACAAATTGGGTTCTATCTGTGAGGTACGATTCAAGCCAACCAAGAGCCGTGCTGAGTGCTGTGGTCGATCGTGTCGAACGCAGCGCTCAGGTCCAACCGCACAACAATTGAGCTTGTATTTTTATCCAAAGCAAGAAGGATGTCAATTACAACTCTTGTAATAGCAGTTTCAGTTGAGTGGAAATTCCTGAACCCCGACTGGAAAGGTTCGAAGAGATTGTTCCTCGTCAGATAATCAACGATTTGCTTTGCTACAATCCTTTCCAGTACCTTGGACAGGAAGGGCAGATTCGATATAGGCCGATAGTTCCTGACTAATTCAGGATCTAGGCCAGGCTTTTTGAGTAGCGGTTTTATCACCGCAGCCTTGAAATTGGAGGGAACAATTCCTGTTGAAAACGAGAGATTCATAAGCGAGAGGATTGCAGGCCCCACCTTGGGAAGAAGTTCCTTGAGAATCCTGGATGGGAGAGGATCCAACATACAAGTTGTTGGCTTTGATGCCTTTATCACCCTTTCAAGTTCCGCCAAAGGAATTGCCTTGAACTCCAGGAGAGTTGCGTCAGAGTTCCCCATCCTACTTTGCAGGACCCCATCCTGCCCCACAGGATGTGTAGGACAAGCCGCGCGGCAAGCATCAATTTCCTCTCTAATTGATTGAATCTTATTCTCAAAGAAATCCATGAATTCACCTGCCACCTCTCCTGGAACCGTCACCTTATCGTGGTGGAGAGGTTTGCGTGTCCCTGTGAACCTGAGGGCTGTGTTGTCTGGAGCCTTGTGCTCCTGGTAGGGTCTCTCATGGCAGAGTGGTCTCAGGTGAGGGGCCAGACTAAGAATGGTTCAAAAATCCTCAATGAACAACGAAAGAAGAGGAGATGTGACCCGGCCCGGAGGAAGCCGGGGCCCCGTCTGGAGCCAGGCCCAGACGGAGGGCTCGATGGCGAGCGCCTGGTGGCCGGGTTTGCCACGGAGCCCGGTCGGGCATAGCCCGAACAAACTACGTGGCACCCCCCCTCTCTTCATCCCATGGGCCCACCACCTGTGGGAAGACCCGTTGGGGTCGGGTGCGCAGCCACATGGGTGGCAGCGAAGGTCAGGGGTCTCGACGGACCAGACCCGGGCGGCAGAAGCTGGCTCTGGGGACGTGGAACGTCACCTCGCTGTGGGGAAAGGAACCGGAGCTTGTGAGGGAGGTGGAGCGCTATCAGTTAGATCTGGTGGGGCTTACCTCCACGCACAGTCTCAGCTCTGGTACCGTACTCCTGGATAAGGGTTGGACTCTATTCTTCTCCGGAGTTGCCAAGGGCGTGAGGCGCCGGGCGGGTGTGGGGATACTCATAAATCCCCGGCTGAGCGCCGCAGTGTTGGAGTTTACCCCGGTAGACGAGAGGGTCGCCTCCCTGCGCCTAAGGGTTGTAGGGGGGAAAACTCTGTTGTTTGTGCGTATGCACCAAACAGCAGCTCAGAGTACTCGGCCTTCTTGGAGACCCTGAATGGAGTCCTGTATGGGGCTCCAGTAGGGGACTCCGTAGTTCTGCTGGGTGACTTCAACGCCCACGTGGGCAACGATGGAGACACCTGGAGAGGCGTGGTGGGGAGGAACGGCCTCCCTGATCTAAACCCGAGCGGTCGTTTGTTATTGGACTTCTGTGCTAGTCATGGATTATCCATAACAAACACCATGTTCGAACATAAGGGTGCTCATAAGTGTACCTGGTACCAGAGTACCCTAGGCCGAAGATCAATGATCGATTTTGTGATCGTGTCATCTGATCTGAGGCCGCATGTTTTGGACACTCGGGTAAAGAGAGGGGCGGAACTGTCAACCGACCACCATCTGGTTGTGAGTTGGATCAGGGAATGGGGAAAATTTCCGGATAGACCTGGTAAGCCCAAACGAGTAGTGCGGGTGAACTGGGAACGTCTGGAGGAGGCCCCCGTCCTAGGTATCTTCAACTCACACCTCCGGCGGAGTTTTTCTGGCATTCCTGTGGAGGTTGGGGGCATTGAGCCGGAGTGGGCGGTGTTCAAAGCCTCCATTGCTGAAGCTGCGGTGGCTAGCTGTGGCCTCAGGGTCTTAGGCTCCTCAAGGGGCGGTAACCCTCGGACACCGTGGTGGACACCGGTGGTCAGGGAAGCCGTCCGATTGAAGAAGGAGGCCTTCCGGGATATGATATCCTGGAGTACTCCTGACTTGGTTGCAGGGTACCGACAGGCCCGAAGGGCTGCAGCTGCTGCCGTGTCGGAGGCTAAGCAGCGGGTGTGGGAGAAGTTCGGAGAGGCCATGGAGAAGGACTTTCGGTCGGCACCAAAGTGTTTCTGGAAGACTATCCGGCACCTCAGGAGGGGGAAACGGGGAACCATCCAAGCTGTGTACAGTAAGGGTGGGACTCTGTTGACCTCAACTGAGGAGGTCGTCGGACGTTGGAAGGAACACTTTGAGGAACTCCTGAATCCGAATAACACGCCCTCTATGTTGGAGGCAGAGCTCGAGGTTGATGGTGTTTCGTCGTCAATTTCCCTGGTGGAGGTCACTGAGGTAGTCAAACATCTCTGCAGTGGCAAAGCCCCAGGGATTGATGAGATCCAGCCAGAAATGCTAAAGGCTCTGGGTGTTGAGGGGCTGTCATGGTTGACACGCCTATTCAACATCGCGTGGGAGTCGGGTACAGTGCCAAAGGAGTGGCAAACCGGGGTGGTGGTTCCCCTGTTCAAAAAGGGGGACCAGAGAGTGTGTGCCAATTACCGGGGTATCACACTTCTCAGCCTCCCTGGTAAAGTCTACTCCAAGGTGCTGGAAAGGAGGGTTCGGCTGATCGTCGAACCTCAGATTGAAGAGGAACAATGCGGTTTTCGCCCCGGACGTGGAACTACGGACGTAGTTCCACGTCAAGTCTGGGGCCCCCTGCTTGAGCTGCTCCCCCCGCGACCCGACCCCGGATAAGCGGACGAAAATGAGATGAGAGGGGAGACGATCGAGGAGCCTACGGTCTGAGTCTGTTTCTGAGTGAGACTCCTCACCGTGTCAAAAAGAAACTTGGGATTGTTTCTATTCAAGTTGATGATACTGGAAAAGTAGGCGTTCCTGGCAATAGTCAGCGCACCCTTATAGGTGAGCAGACTGTTATGCCATGCAAGATGAAAGACCTCAAGTTTAGTCGAGGGCCATTTGCGTTCAAGGATCCAGCAGCTTCGCTTCAGCGTGCGCGTTTCTGCATTAAGGGGTTTTTTCAATGTTAGTTTTTTAATTACTTTCGGAGCAACTGAATCAATGGCAACAGACAAGGCAATGTTGAGGTCATCAGTAAGGCACTCCACAGAACCACTATAGTTACAGAGAGGTGCAAGTTAACCAGATAACTTATCTGCCATAGCTGTAATGGTTGCAGGTGTGATGCGGCGACAGCTGAAAGTAGCTTGCTGATCGTCGCAGGGGCAGGATACCACCACCTGGAAAGTGATCAAAAAGTGGTCTGATAAAGCTGAGGTGTAGGAAGAGACCACTAGCTGTGAAATGTCTACACCACGGGTCAGAACGAAATCCAGCGTGTTTCCACCGATGTGGGTTGGGTGCTGGACGAGCTGTTTGAAGCCAAGTGTATCTGTAATGGACAGAAAAGCCCTTGCGAGGGCATCAGATGGGTTATTCCCATGAATGTTGAAATCCCCAATAAGCAAAATATTGTCTGAGTATGTAGCCAGATCAGCTGCAAAATCAGAAAACTCATCAACAAAAACTGAATACGGTCCTGGGGGACAGTATACTACAGCTAAAACGAAAGTCTGGAACTCGTTTCGCTTCTCGGGGAGCTGAGGTGCAGAGCGCTAGCACCTCAAAGGATCTGAAAATATATGTATTCTTTGGCTTTAAATTAAGCTTAGAATTAGATATCAGGGCTACTCCACCACCTTTCTTAACTTCTCTAGATACTTGGGTGCTAACGTAATGGGGTGGAGTAGCTTCGTTTAGGGCTAGAAACTCATCTGGTTTTAACCAGGTTTCACAAAGGCCCAGTATGTCGATCTTTTTATCAATAATTAGATCATGGACCAAGATCGCTTTAGATGAAAGCGACCTTATGTTCATGAACCCTATTCTGAGTGCTTCCATTTTATTATTTTCAGAGGGAGTCCGGTTAACACTCAGCTCTGAAGCGGTCAAGGAGATGCCGCGGTTTCGACATACCGGTTGCGGCCCTCGCCTGCGGGTTTTAAACCTCGAGACAGCGCGAAGCCGCACCCCCGTACATATAGGTACAGCGTTATTTTCAGAGGGAGTCCGGTTAACACTCAGCTCTGAAACAATTGGTGCAATAGATACTGGTTCAGCTAACTCATCTGCTGTCCTAGACTCTGCAACGTAAACTATCATGTTGCTAGCAGGTTTGCTAAACTCCTGCAGCCCAGCGTGCTCTGAGTGGATGAGTCACGCCTGACTAAGACATCTATCTATGTTTTTTTAAATAATTGAGGCGCCTAACCCAGTAGGGTGTAGGCCGTCTCTCATGAGCACACCAGGGCGACCCCACAGGGAGGGCCAGTTATCTATGAAACCAAAGCCCTGCTCTGAACTATATCGTGCCAGCCAGCGATTTAGAGACAATAATCTACTATAACGCTCATCATTACCCTTATCGGGTAGAGGGCCAGAGAGAATTAATCGATGCCGATACATCTTTCTGGCGAAGTCACAAAGCCTAGCTATGTTGCTTTTAGTGACCTCAGTTTGTCTTGTCCTAGCATCGTTGGTGCCGACATGAACTACAATGTTGTCGAAACTAGTGTCGGTGTTTGGTGCATCTAATCTAACTCCGTATGGGGTCTGACCGCATGTCAGCACCCTAAGATTAGCTTCAATGTCGGGAGCCCTGGCCACAGGTAGGCAAATAACTTTCGCTGGCGAGTGTAGTCTAACTTTACGTGTAACAGAGTCACCTATGACTAGCGTTTTTACCCCCGAAAAGGACTTGCGAGGCAGGGTACTGACCGCAACCTGCCTCGCAAGTGGTGCTGCCGACAGGATTGCCTTGACGGAGTCACTGCTAACGATAGCGTTTGCTCCACGAGTCCGCATGGCGGGTCTCTTCTCTATACTTTCTAGAGTTTCTGTTGTCTTTATGCTCGCTACCCTTTCATCCTCTAACTGACAGATACGTCTCTCTAACAGAGCTATCTTATCCATGAGAAAGGCAGAGCAAGAACAACCGGAATCCATGCTTACCGTGGTTGATGCAGACGGAGCTCCAGTGAGGAAACAGCGAATACAATACAGAGTATGCAAAACAGGTTGCAGATATAAATACAGAAAAATAGATACAAACCGAGATAGCAGGTCAACACTAAGCGTCCTGCTAACCAAACCAAGCCGGCTACCCGGAAGTTGCGTCTGCGGCGTCACACGGCTGCGTCCGCGGCGTCACACGCCAGCCTCGGGTCAGCCTGTAGAGAGAGAGCACAGGTTACGATGTTCACGAACATTGTCACTCACTGATCATTTGTGTAGCCTGCTCCATCCAGGCTTCATATTCTTCCTCACCTGGCGTTACAGGTTTTAGTCCTGAAAACAGCCTCAGCTTCCTGTAGCTGGGTCCATCAGTAGACACTTGGTTGCATGTATCCACTAATTGGCCAATAGCAGCCACTAAGTCCATATTCACATCTGTTTTGGAAACTCAATTTTCTGCTACTATGGCCTGAAAATCTTCCATAGACTTGCCTTCCTCTTGAAGTAGTGACATCAGCTTTGTGCGAAAGGTATCCTCTTCAGGAGTAACATTCAAGGTAGCAAGGCTTTCCACAATGTGCACAGCCCATGGTCCAGCCTCGCCTTCAAGGCCTACTTCTAGAGGTATAGAGTCAGGGTCTAAGACGTCAAGGCTCGTCTCAACCAAGATGAACAACTGTGTGCCAGTAGAGTCTCCACGTTGGTCAACTATGCGAGTACGGCCAAAAACTTTAACTGTGTCTAGCACTTTATCAAGGGTCTCTTTGCTAGTGTGTATTGGTACATTACTCAATAGTATGGTACGAGAAGGATTGGCAGTCTGCTGCAGACTCCACTCAACTGCTTGAGAAAGTTCCATAACTTAAATAATACTGAAAACGTTACTGACTAATAAAATAAAAATAAATTGCCTGTGTGGTAAACAAGGAAATCGGATCCCAGCGGGGCCTCCAAAATGTAACCCCTTCCTGGCACTGGAAGTTTAATTATTATTAAAGGTTACTATATAAATGTGTTAATGAAAAGGATCCTGAATGCTTAGCAGTTGATGTTGAATTAGCTAAATCTCCTGTTTACCAATAGATGTTATTCAATGAAATGTCCAGGACAAACAAATAAAGATAGAACATACATACATTTATTTGTGCTATATCAAAGTCAGTACTCATGTACTAGAAAACCCTTGAACAAAATAACAAAATGCATGTAAAATGTAATTGTATTTTAAACCACAATAACATATGAACACAAATAACATGAAATGATTTGCCTGCAGTGAACCGGTTCAACCTTTTTAAATGTATCTACTACCAAGCGCTTGGGTTTTCTAACCGTTGGGGCCCATAAGTTGGTGCACATGGAGAAAAAACAATCCTTAGTTGCTTTAAGGAGCAACGACACCCTCCGTCTTCCGTTACTCACGTATCCAAAGGAATGAACGAGCAGCACGGCAGAGTCAACGAGCTTGGTTAACAACCAAACTATGAAGGCGAGATGTAAAAAGAATTGTAATCCAATGTGCAACGCAGGTCCGGTAGCAGAGTCCCTCCTATGTTAGCCGCAGCAGCTAACCAACGCCGCCAAAGTCTTTTCCTCTCCGGTGAAGTAGAAAGTCACAAACTTCCAGTGGCACACAACTAGGGTTGCCACCTTTCAGAAATGAAAATAAGGGACGCCCACCACAGGCCCGACTCCTGTGGGGCGGGGCGCCCGCAGCAGTGGTATGTTTTATTTTGTGCTGGTGTTTTTAGTAAAGGGTTGATCAAGAAAGCAATTAGTCATACTTAAAGCTTGAAATGCTTTATTACCACGTAACATTCTCTTATAAAGTGCAGTCAATTAAATCTTGAATGAAATCTCTTTGTGTGGCGTGTGCAAAAATGAACTTTTCAAATATAATAATAATAAAAAATATATAGTATAATAACTAAATATACTGAGAACTTCATGTAACTTTATACGTTACATGAAAAAACATATTTATATTTTTACGAAAAAAAAAACGGCACAAATAAACAACAAAAACACTTGCAAAACATTACTCCTTCCCTCAACATTACTCCTCCCCTCAAAACTGTTACTTCTTTTTCCAGGTGTACTTCTTGTTACTCCTTGCAGCACTAAGTAACTCTTTGTCTTTCAAAGCGCTGTTGTAAAACTCTGAACAGGACTGCTCAAAGTTGAGAGTGATCAGGAGCTCACTTCCCATGAGCTCTTTGGAGCACCTGTTCCTGCAGTCACTCCATTTGTTGGCCATTCTGGAGAAGATCCTTTCCACATATCCAGTGGATGCTGGGATGCTCAGGATGTGGCTGGTGATAGACAGCATGTTAGGTAGGTCAGCTACTTGAAAGAGAGCCACCCACCTGGCAGCCACACCTTTGGACTTCCATTCATCTTCAGCATCTTCTTTGTGCCTCTTCAGAATGGGTTTTTGCTGTGGAGCATTCATCAAAATGTTCATCCATGTTGTCTTTATGGATGAGGTTGAGCTTGGTGGTCTCCCTCTCAATGTCACTAAAGGTCATGGTGCCATGGTGCAGAGAGAGAGGTTGCAGTGAGAACAACCAGTTGTCTTCGGAAAAGTTGAACAATTTCTCAACATATGACAGTGCTGTGTTGAGAAATGCAGTAAAATCTGCCCTTGCCATGTCTGCATCACGTGGACAGAGACGCTGCAGCTTCAATTTAGTTAAGTAGCCATAGAACTGGTCATCTCGTCTCTGTGTGAGCTTTTGCTTGAAGTTATCCATGATGGAATATAACTCAACACAGGTGGTTTCATCACTCTCCAGTTTCGTTACAACTTCCTCAAAGAGAGAGAGGATATTATTGCAGAAAATAAGGTAAACCTCCACAATGTCTCCATCTTCCTCAGTCTAGTCCTCACTGAGCTTTAACAATGCTCGAAGTTGTTTGGGATACTCCTCCCCCAGGGCTGATGAAGTACGATTTCAATGCAATTTTCTGGAACTCAACATCACAAAACCTACAAAACTCTTTGAGTGATTCCCTTCATTTGGCAGATGTGGAAAAGAAGGCATAGACCTTCAGCACAACATTTTCCACATCTACAGTGAGCTGGTGAAGAGCATGCTTCTCTGTGTTGTGCACCAACCCAGTCGCCAAGAAAAAACGTTGACAGTGTACGTTTCCATGAACACTGGATACGTCGCATTTCAACGTAAAATAGCGTGTTATACCTACAGTATCCACCAGAGATGTGGACTCGAGTCACATGACTTGGACTCGAGTCAGACTCGAGTCATGATCTTGATGACTTCAGACTCGACTTGACAAAATGACGCATGACTTGCGAATCGACTTAGACTTGACTGCTATTGACCTGGGACTTGACTCTGACTTTGCCTCTTTGACTTGTAATGACTCGACATGTCTTGAGTCCAAAAAAATTATTGGATCAGCTGCTTTCACACCACCGCGCGGCAACTCGCCGCCTCCGCTATCCCCGTGTTTAAACTTTCGGCGGCAGCAGCAGCCGCTTTTGAAACGCCTGGCCCTTTCACACCGCTGCGCTGAACCCGGCAGCGAGCCGGTTATCAGGGCGGTTGCCGCGCAGCGGTGTGCAAGCACTGTCAGACATGCAATGCGTGGAGTGAAGTCTGCGAAACTAATCAGACACTGAACAGGACTATGATTGTCCAATTTCCCGTTCGAAGTAGATCCTACTGAAATGCTGCCAAACACTTTGCTGGTCAAAGAAACTATCGCAACCATTTTTACGGTCATATTTATTTCGTTGTAGTGCAGGTAGCCTAAATTCAGAGGTGGAAAGAGTACTAAAATATTTTACTCAAGTACAAGTACTGTTACTCTGTTGAAATTGTACTCAAGTACGAGTAAATTTACCGGTCAAAAAATCTACTCAAGTAAAAGTAAAAGTAAATAATTTAAAATGTACTTTAAGTAAAAGTAAAAAGTTACTTTTTTACAATCAGGTTTTCTGCCTCTACTGTGATGTGCAAAGCCCACCTGGGAAATCGAAAGCCCACCTGGCAAATTCCCATTGTCATTGTGACACAGCACACAGTGCTCAGTCACTGCACACAACAAAATTGCATTTATGCCTCACCCATGCAAGGGAGCAGCCCCAAATGGCAAAATTACTACTCACGGTAAAATAATTTCCAAAACACATTTCTTTTTATTTAAAAAAGTGCTACATAAACTACATAGTGCTACATTCAGCAAAAAGTGCTTGTGCACTGACTGTGGTTTCATTTCAGTTTCAACTCGCCAATAAACATTCCACAGAAACATCTAACATCTTAACAGAACATCTTCATAGAAAAACCTAAAGAGACTCATCAAAAGTGCAGACATTTAAAAAAAAAAGAACAGGTTTCAAAACATTCCATAAATAAACAATGGAAATAGAAAACAAACAAATACTCTTGTTGGCTGTTGTGGCTGTCTGTGTGTGAGAGAGAGAGCGCGAGAGAGCTCTGTGTGTGTGTGTGTGTGAGAGAAAGAGAGAGCGAGAGAGAGGGAGCTCTATGTGTGTGTGTGTGTGTGTGTGTGTGTGTGTGAGAGAGAGAGAGAGAGAGGGAGCTGTGTGTGTGTGTGTGTGTGTGTGTGTGTGTGTGTGTGTGTGTGTGTGTGTGTGTGTGTGTGTGTGTGTGTGTGTGTGTGTGTGCGTGTGTGTGTGTGAGTGAGAGAGAGAGAGACGCTAGATGGACTATGAATTAATCTCTAAACTTCCTGTTCAGTTTGAGCAGGAGTTGGTTCTCAAAGTTCACTGCGTTCATCCTAGCGCGCTTCGGGGTGAAAAGCAGGCCGGTACAGCTGAAAAGCCTTTCACAGGCAGCTGACGCAGGCAGACCTGTGTTGAGTTTGAGGGCGAGTTTCTTGATGTGTGGAAATGACTGGAGGAGATCCATCTTACTTGATGCACAGGCAAGATACCCATCCAGCTCCCCCGTGCCTTGTGATCTTCTGACCTTCATGGATGTGAAGAAGTCCTCCTCATCATCAGATGAAGTTTGCCCAACGACCTCTTCCACCTCTGCCATCCTGTCAAGGTGCTGCCTCACATAGGTCAGGCCTGTTGAGAGACAAACACACAGCATATGCACATATTGAGTATTTCTGACATGTTTTGATTAATTAGACAAGAGGAGTTTATACAAATGCAGAAATCACAATATAATTTTTAGTAATTTATTTCCAGAATTCATGCATGCCTCTCGTTGCTGTTTCCACCCCCACCACCCATGCTTCTACCTGGATTCTTATGCCTGGGTGGATAACCCCACCCCAACAATCAGGAACAACTTTTCTGCTCTAGGAATCTGCACTCTGCACTAGGACAATTACTGTGCTGCACTTGGAGTTTTTCTCCAATACAGCCATACAGGATGATCACTTTTTGTATGCTCAGCCACAAGTGTGTGTGTGTGTGTGAGTGAGTGTGTAGAAGTGGAGCGGGGCCACACATACTTCACAAATAATGTAGAAACACAAGTAATTAGGGGGCATAATGTCAAAAGATTATGTCTGTATAATTACGGCATAGTGTCAAAAAATTAGATTATACCTGCTTCAATGACATCGGCTCTGTCAGTCCAGTTGCTCTTGAATATAGGCAGGAGGATGGCAGCAGCAATGAGCTCTGGGTCCTCCTTCATCTCACCAAAGCGTCTGGAGACACCATCCTGAATTGCTCTGATGAGTGGCAGGCAAATCTTTGAGGAGCTTTCCATATTGTTGAGCTTCACGGACAGCTGTAAGATCACTGGAACTCCCCATGTGCGTGTGGTGTCTGACTGCAAGATGTTCAACGCCTTTACCAAAGGTTTCATCACCTCGCGATACTCTCTGAGAAAAGTGATTTCTGCAGGACTCAACCTGTATGAAATCAGAGCAAATTAATACAATTTTAGTCTGGAAATGTACTCTTAATTAAAAAGCTAATTTATTTCAAATTAAATAATATCACATTACCGGTACATTTACCAGATGTTTATTATATCCAAAGCTACTTACAAAAGACATAATAGCCTACAATACCTATAGAAGTAGCATATAATGGCCCAGCATCAATGTGCTTAGTGCATCAAAATGTTTAGTACATATATGCATCAATGATTAAAATGTGCATTAAAAATGGTACTTTAAAAACTCACATTTTGAGTCTGAATTCTTCGCAGACATTTTGGATCGCCACCTCCCCCTTGTCATCTATGATCCGCAGCAGTCGCTCAATGGCCATGTAAGTGGAGTTCCACCGGGTTTGATTAGGTCTTATCAGCTGAAGCTGGCACTGATCTTGAACAACTTCTGCGGCCACATATGACCGGCCCGTCTTGTTCCATAATCACTGGCATTTCGCGATGGATGACCGAGACAATCTTTTGTATGTGTCATTTGCTTCTGCCTTCGTTGCATCGGTTGTTGCCACGAGGTTCAGCAGATGGCACGCACACCTTTGGTGTGAGGGGAGTTGAAATTCCAGCCGAGTGTCCTCTTCCAAAATGCTGAATGCGTCTACCAGGTCATTGGTATCGGGTTCTTCACAATCTGGGTCGGACTCCTCTGGATCCTGGCTGTGTTCCCCAAAGACAGCGAAAGCTTTGATGAAATTGGACCCACTGTCGGTTGTAGTCCTCACGACTTTTCCCCTGATTTTATATTGGCAGTGGATATCATCGATTGCAGCTGCCAAGATGTCAAAAGTGTGGGAACCCTTCAACCGCTTGCACGCCAGTGCAGCAGACTGCCTCTCCAGGGTGTGCTCGTCTATCCAATGGACCGTCATTCCTAAGAAACTTTGTTGGTGCGCCGTCCAACAGTCAATGGTGGTACCAACATAACGGACCTTGGCGAGATGTGACATCAAGTTTGTCTTCATGTGATTTGCTGCTTCCTGTATTCTGATGCGAAGAGTCGGTCTTGAAATCACATGGCTTTGGGGATTCAGCGTGGTTATGAGGTCCTTGAACGCTGGTTGCTCTACCACAGAAAGGGCATGATGCCCATCACAAATAAAGGTCATCACAAGCTTGTCAAGTTTTGACTGTGGCACACGTCTGCCGACACCAGCTGCCATCATCTCATCCAGTTTGACTTGCTTGGCTACCACTTCTTGAGGCTCCGAGTCCGATGTCCGTTTTCGTGTTGCCACGCAGTCAATGAAGGCCTTAATTTTTGACGGATGTCTCCTCTGAAAACACACAAATACACAAATATTTTCATTGGTATGTATATCATTACCTTCATTTAACATTTAGCATTTTAACTATTTATTATATGCAGACATGTTTTCTGAATCTGTACACACTATATATTTTGTGCATCTGAATGAACATTTTGGTCACAAAACCTGCAACATGTCTCGCACTCGCTAATCATCAGTGTGCTGTGTTTAACGGATGTCAAATGGCAGAGTGGAGTAGCAAACTAGCGCGGGATCACCTCTGTCATAGTATGCTTCAGCTCAAATCTGTTGCCGAATGTAATAGGGAAATGTCCCCTCCTCCAATACAGCCTTGAAATATGACCCAATACACAGATTACCATGCTTTCTACACCGCCCTGACTTTACAAAGCATTATACAAGAAATATGAAAGTCAAATTTAGCGCCGAAATCTCGTAGCTTGCCTGATTGCACCAACAGTTCATGAACACATGAAAATGGTAAGCCCAATGTCACTGCGAGAAAGACGGTTGGTTTCACCACCGAAATCGTAGTTGGCATCGGCAATGGCAGTTGACAGTTGACCGTTTACATATCTGCGGCTGTCAATTGAAACATTGGGCTTATTTGTTTTGTTTAATATGCTTTCTGGCCTGATGGATGCATTTGGTAGGACGGATAACGGCAGGTCAGCAAGCTAACGTGCTTATACTATTATTAGCCAACTGAATAAGCACGTGACATTAGTGGGCATAGTTCTAGCTAACTGCCGTCACAGTGCCAACAGGTTGCTACTTCAATATTGTATTACAGTATTAGCAGTACCATACACAGTTTTCGGGATATGGCTAGCTTGTTGTCAGTTTAAACCTGGAAAGGCACGAGAAACATGACTTACCTCAACGTGCTTTCGGAGATTCGACGTTGAATTCTTGTAAGCTGATATGTTGGACTTCTTCGGCACACATAGTTTACATTGCATGATATAGCTTTCTCCACGTTTCTCCACGAAGCTGAACATGTTTTCAAGATAGGGCCAGGGGTGCACTAGGTTAGAGGATGAACGGCTCGTGTTGGTCTCCTCTGAAGTAGCAGGTGAATCTCCATCGTCTGCCTCCATGTCAGCCATCATCGTTTGAGTGAGAGACAGATCGTACGCGCCAACACTCTTTATAAAAGAACTAGGTTCTAGGCTAGAATTCTAGAGCTGCCGGCGCGCAGGGGCACACCGTTCAGTTTTTTACATCCCATAATTCATTACCAGAACACGTTTTTTTTGTTTCAGTGAGATTTTTTTTTACTCAGTAACGCTTGTGCTGTAAAATGTACCGATGTACCGAAATGTACAGTGGCAAATGACCGTTTTACCTCTCTTACTCAACCATTCATGTTCCTTGCTCAGTTCACCAATTCTCAAATCATTATTTGACTATGTTGAAACCAAATCAAATATGACTTTGTTCATTCTTTGTTCATATTCATTTATTTTTCATTATTTTTTTTACCAACCCTGCTGACTGTTGTTTGAACAGGTCTTCTGGTTTTGCTGAAGCCTTTAAAATGTATTAAGAGTTTTTCAATGCAGATTAAACTTTGAGATTTAATATTTAAATAAAACAATGTGTTGAAAGGAAAATTGTGGCATACTGTAACTGGCATATACTCAAGCAGTCCTTTCAGACATCTATACATAGCTCATATGCCGCACTAGTCAGGCGTGGCTTTACCAACTTTAGGGTCACAGTGGTGCCTTCAGTAGCAATTTAAACCCAGCGTCCACTCTCACTTCTCCTCAGAGACAACATAGGATTTCGGCGCATGCGCATATCATAACACATTTGAAGACAGAAACATTGAAGATATTATAACTGTATTGATAAGAAATTACACTGTACATTATGAGTGATATGTTGAAATTATGATCAATAGCCTAATAATGACATTAAGTAAAAAGTACATGGTGACTTGTTAAGGACTTGAAAAAGTTTGGGACTTGGACTCGACTTGGCTTGGGTGTGACTTGGACTTGGACTCGACTTGCCTTTGCCTGTCTTGACAGGCAAAGGCTCGACTTGGACTCTGACCAACTGTTTAGACAGGCCAAAGCAAATAGGTGGTATAAATGGGTCGAATTTACTGGAAAACAAATAGAGGCAGACAGCTGTTATTTGTGTAGCAAAAATCGTCAGGATGCAATATATGTCGTAAATACTAAGTATGATTTTGAATTTTGCTTAGAAGAACGGACGCAGCAGGAGCATGATATAGAGGTCAATTTGAATAGAACGCGAACAGAAGGTATTCCATATCAGAAAAAGTATGTTATATGTTCAATGAAATGTTTTCTGCTGTTGGGATCGAGTCAACATAACAAATATCTTGAAGATAAATATGACGGAAAGCCATGGAATGTAATCATGAAAAGATGCCGAGAATTTGACATAACTCTATCACAAGAAATAGGCGAAGTAACACGACCAAAACAAACCAATTTTCAAATTGAAGAGGGATTAGAATGCTTTCAAAATGACGAAGGAAACAAAAATGCCAGCGATATGGGTAGTATACCAGAGGAACAATGTAACATAATTTGGAATGTTACACTATTCGATATAGACGGGAAACGAATGTTATTACAACCACCTGCGATTAAAAATGTTCAGCTTTTACCAGGCTCTCAGCAGAAGTCTAGAGAGAACTACATGTCAATGATGTGGAGTGATGGAGCATTCGTGAGCCAGGACAGAGTGGTGGCAGATCAGTTGGTTTTTTTTTGCGGTAATAACATAATTCGTCCCGTACTTGCCAAAATGTGGAGAGGACGATGCGCAAAAGTCCAAGTGGTTACGGAGATTGCAATGCTACCATCAATAAAAGATGTTGTCGGTAACTTAGAAACAGATAACCTGAACAGGCGGAAGAGAGCATACGAGGCAGACGAGGACGTAAAAATTGATAAAATAGAACAGCCCAGGGGAATACCCGATAAATTTAAGGCACGAAGTGAAGTAGCAGCAGGATTTGAGGCACTACTGCCAGCGATCGGAATTGCTAAAAATGCGGAATGGATCAATTATATATTTTACAACCAACAAAGGTTTATTAACTACACAGATGATGCATTATCCGCATTGGGCGAACAGCTGACAGCCACAAGCGCTGTGGCTTGGCAGAACAGACAGGCCTTAGATTGGCTTTTAGCAGAAAAGGGGGGAGTTTGTGCTCATATAGGTGAAATGTGTTGTACTTTCATTCCAAATAATACTGCCCCAGATGGATCATTCACACTTGCGATGAACAATCTAAAACGTTTAAGAAAAGAGTTAAAGGAAAACGCAGGCCATGATCAGGGAATGTTTGGATGGCTTGAAACAAGGTTTGGTATGTGGGGAATGATGTTCGCAAAGATAGGTGCAGTGGTCCTGATAGTACTAACAGTAATGGGTCTGATCTTCTGCTGCTGCATTCCCATAGTCAGATCCGTAATAGCATCCAGGCTTTCTAAGGAGATGGCCCTCATGGTGACTGGCATAGAGGAGTCGAGTGAATGGGAGAGGATGCTCTATGGGGAGATAGATTGGAGTGAAACTAGAGAGGAGACCGGACTGTGAGAATCGGACATCAGAAGGAGGTCCTATTTTCTTAACTGGTGACCTCTTCATGTGAACCACAACCATTGCAACAGTGTGAACAAATGGACATTGGACTAATGGGTTCCAGGGCGTGGTGGCTGCAAACAGAAGCAACAACCACGATGCCCAAACCCCCCACGTTTATATAGTATACCGGTACATGACGATAATCAGAGCTATCCAAATCTATGCAAGCTTGTTGACAATCTTAGTTTTTATTTATTTTTATTTTTTTTCTATTGTTTACTTATTTTTTGAAATGTCATTTTTTGAGTTTCATATTTTTATGTCATATATTCTGAAATGCTAATTTTCAATGCATGCTGAAAATACTATGTTATGTGTGAATTCTAGTTAGACATTTGATATATCTTTTTACCTTAAAAACAGGTTGTAATTCCTGAGAATCATGCAGGTTGAGATCCCTGAACATGCTTAAAGGTTTTTAATGATGATCAAATGTAGTGCAAAATATAGCCTAAAACGACTGTTATGTTTTTGTTGTGATCTTGTCAGACACAAAAGGGGGGATGTGTGGTAGAAATTAATGATTATATTCTATGGTAAGCTATGATTAATATTAGGCCTATATATCTAATGGTAGAAAACATGTAAAGCGCCTTGGATTTTGATCCAGGGCTGGTCACGAGGCCTGGGAGTCTTGGGTCAGAGCAGGGGTTGGGGCGCAACCCCCCAGGAGCAGGAAGCTACTGACACGATGTATGCTGACTCCACTTCCTGGGTCCTAGACTATCTCGGTGACCATCTGTTTAGAAGAATTTGTGTTTGACTATATGTGGACACCTAAAAAACAAGAAACTGCTGAGTACTGTGCTATTGTGTGTTTAAGAAGAGGCTGGAATCTGTTGACGAGTAGTGACTCTATAGATCCACTCAGGCTGTTGTCGTTGTTGTTTTTCTGCACGATAAAGTATTTTGTCAATTCTTGCTCCGGACCCCTCGTTTTCATTTTACTCTCTCTCTCTCTCTTGAATTAGTCTAAGTGTTATATATCTCAGTTAATCCACGACACAATGGGGTGAAGACGATGAAGCGGCTCATCACTGACAATACAGGCCCGAAGGGCGAACTCGACACAGACGCTGTGCAGAGGGCGATACTCCAGTACCGTAATACGCCGGACCCTGACACAAAGCTATCCCGGCGATGTGTGTCTTCGGCTGGCCCATCCGCGACTTCATCCCGATTCCAACCGGGAGGTACAGGCCGCACGTAACATGGCGTGAGACGCTGACGGCAAGGGAGGAGGCCCTCCGCAAACGCCACATCCGCACAGCTGACGCTTGGGCGGAGCACACCAAACGCCTCCCTCCTCTCGAGCTGGGGGACTTTGTCCGCGTACAGAACCCGACGGGACCTCACCCTAACAAGTGGGACAGGACGGGCAGTGTCGTTGAGGTGCGCCAGCACGATCAGTACGTGATCAAGATTGACGGGTCGGGCAGGATCTCAACTCGGAACCGAAGATTCCTGCGCAAGTTCTACCCGGTCCACAGCGACCGGCCCCCGCCTCGATCGGTCTATGACGATCTGGGGTCTCGTGTCGCTGTACCAGCACTCAGTGCAACGCCGCGGCTACCTGGTCTTGTGAGCGGCCCGGTGAGGCCCGTGACGGAGTCAGCAACCGCTCCACCACCGGCACTGCCACCTGCAGGCTCTCCCCGGCGCGGGATGCAGCCCACCCCTATCGTGCCAATGGTGCCGGCCCAGGGCGTCCTTCGTACGCTACCGCCGGGCTTTGTGGCCCCTATGGCCCCTCTCCCACAACCACCCGATGTGCCGCCGGCGACAGACTTGCGCCGGTCCACCAGGAGGGCCGGTGTGCCTGCCTGGCATAAGGACTTTGCTATGGGGTAGTCTTTGATGGGTTCTGTGGGCATTGTGTTCATGTTGGGCCTTCCGCTCGTTTTTGTGGCGCATAGTGCGTACAACCATTCGTTTGGTGCTGTTTTGTTGTTTTAATCAGCCTTTGTGTTGGAGTGCTAAAGGCTCAGGGGGAGATAGGGAATATTGCACTACGGACCTCTATGTTGTTACACATAACGGAACCGGAAGTTAATAACTATTTAGATGTAAACATACCAGCACCTTTAGCTGCTCATGACATGTTTGGTTATTGTCATTTCACTGCTATCTTTCATTAAAGAAAGTGAACAAATGGAAAGTTGTTCTTATTTAGTTTCCAGGCAACTTCTTCTCATGAGGCAGGAGCTGACTACACAAACATGATACTTTTAAGACTAAGCCACACACAAATTATCAAATATATTAAAGAATTACAAATCATTATTATTCTCCAGTATTCCTTCCTAAAACACTGATTCGGTGGGGATTGAACCCCGGACGAACGTTCTCTGGCTCAGTCTCAGACCGAATTAGCTGGAAGAGCCTATACTTTTCCCTGGATTTTGAATGTTACAAACGTGCAAAAACATAATTAGATATTTATGTGGCATTCAGTGCAATGCTGTTTGTCCCTATAAAACAATAGTAGTAAAAAAATAAATACAAAACATGAGGATAACTCTACAATCAAACCATGCAATCCGAAGGCTCTTCTTCACCACTCCCCCTTCTCACTTCCACAAATGCAAAGCGAATAGAAGTGAGTTGGGGATCGAGGGCGTAGCCTAACTAGTTTGGGAACGACCCAGAGAAACACAACGCAAATTCGATGTGAACATGTTTCAGGCTTTAATAAAATCCCGGACAATTTTGAAATTCCGCCCGGACACATTTTTAGGTCTCAAAAAGAGGACATGTCGGAACATCTGGTCACCCTACTGTACAGGGAACCCACTTGAATCCTACCTGTTCTACTGTTATAAAAGAAATAGCGGCGCAACTTGGTGGGCGTTATAGGCTAAGTAGCCTATAACGCCCACCAAGTTGCGCCGCTATTAGGGTACTCAACAATTTGCATTTGATAGTACTATCAAATGCAAATTGTTGAGTACCCTAGCATAGACAATAGACTGTGGGTGTGGCTGTTATGATAATTGCATTCCCTGAGATACAAAGAGCTATAAATGAGTAGAGCAGTCTGTGTCTCTGGAATGCATCCATTTTTTACAATGCATCCTGGAGGCAGAGGCAGACGGAGGCACTGGACACCAGAGCAATTATTGGCCGAGGAATCTGATGGAGAAGCAGAGGTACTGGCATGCGAGCTAGAGAGTGATGATGATGGAAGTGGCGCTGTTATAGAATCTGATTCAGGTTCAGAATCAGAACCTGAGGCGACCACATCCATGGAAGAGACATCACCATCCATGCAAGAGAAAGCACGAGATGGTACCATATGGATTGAACAACCCCCTGGCCGTTCGAGAGGCAGAGCAACAGAGGCCAATGTCATGAGAGAACCTCCAGGGCCCACACCTCGCGCCAAGGAAAATATCACAGATCCACTGAGCAGTTTACTCTGTTTGCTTGACACGGAAATGTGGGAACAGATTCTAAAGTATACTCAGGCCGAAGCTGACCGAAACAATGCTGATATGTTGAATGCGACAATGGACCAACTAAAAGCATTTGTGGGTCTCGTTTATTTGAGAGGTATTGCCGGCGGGAAAAGCCAGAAACTGGAGGACTTCTGGTCTGCTGAAATGGGAAATCCGGTTTTCAAGGAAACAATGTCTCCCCAGAATTTCAAAGATATCATGTGCTATCTGCGCTTTGATGACAAGGGCACAAGGGCTGCCCGCCTTCTGGGGGACAAATTTGCCATGATATCAGAGACATTTGATCGATTTGTGAAAAACAGCACTGCTTCTTGCATGCCTGGGGAGAACATAACAGTTAATGAACAATTGTTCCCCACCAAGGCGCGCTGTCGTTTCACACAGTACATGGCAAGTAAACCGGATAAATTTGGCATAAAATTCTGGGTAGCCGCTGATGTTGAAACCAAATACATGTTGAATGCCCATCCCTATCTAGGGAAAGACAACAGTAGGCCACCTGGACAGCGCTTATCAGACAATGTTGTGCTTCGTCTGATGGAGCCATTCCTGGAGAAAGGAAGAAATGTAACGACAGACAATTTCTTTACCTCGTTACCACTGGCAAACACTCTTTTGGCGCCCAGAACCACCATTGTTGGCACAATGAATAGAATCAGACGAGAGATGCCCCCGTGTACAAAGGCACAGATGGAAGATTCTCCTCCAAGGTGCTGAGGGCTGGGGAAGCCACACTCACCATTTACCAGGGAAAACCACGCAAAAACGTCAGCCTCCTCAGCACAATGCACCAGACAGTTTCAATTGACAATGGCCCCAAGAAAATGCCCGAAACTGTTTCCCACTACAACAGCACTAAACAGCACCCCCACTCCAGTCCAGTGGTAGCGGTAAATATGCACCAGAACGCTAGTCGCCAATCGTTTGAAACGGCTCACTCATTGTTTAATAAAAAAAATACTATTTCATTCATCCAAGCGTAATGATTTGTTATTCTTTCATATATTTGATAATTTGTGTATGGCTTAGTCTTAAAAGTATCATGTTTGTGTGGTCAGCTCCTGCCTCATGAGAAGAAGTTGCCTGGAAACTAAATGGTCTGTTTTCACTGGTTTCTCAATCGCTCTCTCTCTGTCACACCTCCCCTCCCCCAGCCAGTACATTTGCATTTGAATAGATAAGTAAGGCCACAAAGCCGATTTCAGGCCATCTGGCCGTGGCCGTTGGCCGTTTTCAGACCTAACCGTGCTCAACTGGCCCCTATTGTTCTCTGGCCTGTATTCACACTAGGCAATCTGTGGCCTGGCCACGGTAGGCTGTTGTACATACCACACAAACATGATACTTTTAAGACTAAGCCATACACAAATTATCAAATATATTAAAGAATAACAAATCATTACGCTTGGATGAATGAAATAGTATTTTTTTGTCATCACGTCGTAATACGTCACCATCAAGCGTCCGCTTATTAGAACAACACAGACAACACAGTTGACACGTTACTGACTTTGTTGCTTATTTGGAGCAGCACATTTTTATTTTTCCGCGTGTGAGCTAGAACCCCAATTTACCCTCCCGGACCCTGCACACACTGGTGGTTTATTGGGTTTCATTCTGTTGTAAATGAATGAAACCCAGGCAACGCGGGCACCGCAGCCCGGGAACCACAGACACTGCGGCCCGGGCAACGCAGGGACCGCAAGAAAAGTTTGCGTGCAGAAGCCTAATTAAGCCTATATATTTTGTATTTTAAATGCAACCGTCTTTTCGTTGAGACTATGCTCAGAGCAGCTGGAACAGAACAACAGTCATTTTTTCTTGCTATCTGTCACGAAGTCAGACTTTTATTATATGTAGGGACCTACAAAAAGACAGTTAGATTAATACTCATTTATTTATTTCATATGTGGATAAATACTGTTTAATGAATAAATAGTGTGTTTGAAGAGAATATGAAGAGAATAATGTGAAGAGAATGGGCACTCGCTGGGTAGTTCCGGTTTTCTGGACTGGTTGCAGTAATAATCTTTGTCCACGCGGGGCGCTCGCAGGCGAGTCCAGAATGAAAGGGAGCCTATGGGGTTTTATCCTCAGAATCCACTTACGACTCGAGAGGGACTACAGTAGCCCCACTGTCGCTAATGATAGCGAATGCCTCCGCAAAAGTATAGGTCTTTCTCCTGCCTGCCATTATTTATTTTAAAATAATAACAAATAGAAGAAAAGGGCAAGAAAATACAAAATAACTAGCTAACTACCAGCTAACTAGAAATGCAAACGATGTAATAAGCGTGTAGTAGGAGCGTATGTCTCTATCTAACCGGAGTGTCTGAAGAGTGCTCAGAAAGTTCCACTCACGATGTAATTTTTTGTCAAGTAATTTGAAAGTTGCGTTCAAAAGGAGGGGCTAAGATACTTAACTCAGCTGAATATTGCATTTTCTAAGGTCATGTATCTGTTCTAAAAAGGCGTTAACATGCGATGACGTCGCACATTGTCATACTTTCGGAGGGACTGCTTTACGGCAGTTTCTGAAGCACTTCGGCACTTCCGCCAAAGCCCTAAAGGAAGTGATGCATTGGTTTACATTTCGTTCTTTGGAGCACGGTTATTTTTATTTATTTATTTATTTTCAGTTTTTGAGGAGGTGCTTCAAAGATGCAAATTTTTCTGCAATAATCCAAAATCCAATGGAAAAACCCGTTGGCTTTTTGTCAAGGGAACCCAGGGCGACGGTCACTTTCGGGTTGGCCAACATAAGTCATCCCTCCACCACTCTACTGTAAAAACAAATGTTCAAGTTTAATGATAATGCATGAATTTATTCTTTATTCTGCCATAGTATTTATTTAGGGGGGGGGGGAGATGGTGGATCCAGATCTGTTCCGGAGCATTTCAGCACCTCGGCAACAGCGCAGGGTTGACAGGTCCTGCAGAAAACCTGCTGCCCACATACCGTTCAAAATCCACCCAAAATGTCCTAGAAGCATCCCAAATAAAAAATATATTATCGGCCATTTTGGCCAATGTTTTGAAAGTAATAATATTTGAGTGAATATTTTTTTGTTGTTGTTTTAGCAGGGAAATGCACTGTGTGTGTGTGTGTGTGTGTGTGTGTGTGTGTGTGTGTGTGTGTGTGTGTATAACACGCTATTGTTGGCAGTGTACGAAAACGTACACTGCCAACGTATGCTTTTGGCGACTGGGTTGGCTCTCAGATATACGTGTTTCTAACAAGATGATGTCTTTAAGAGTTACATAAAGTAACGGTTTAATAACACAAACGCAGGAAACACGTGAGCTGCTAGTTTAGCGAAAGCAGCGTCCCTAACAACCTGACGTCGTTGAAACATGCGAGCGAGCCGATAAAATCTTCCTAATAACTATAAAACTAAAGATCAGACACAATCACTGACTGAAGATTATGCAAGGAAAATGTACATTTCTCGCTAGAAATGTCATCAGAAACGCGTTTAATGGTGTATTTTTTTTGTAGTTTTTGTTGTTGTTTTAGCAGGGAAATGCACCGTGTGTGTGTGTGTGTGTGTGTGTGTGTGTGTGTGTGTGTGTGTGTGTGTGTGTGTGTGTGTGTGTGTGTGTGTGTATCTTTTCAGAGCAGATGGCCTACACCCAAACAGGTTAGGCTCAAAACTGTTGAGGGACAATCTTCTCTTCTCGCTTTACGCATGGTCTGACGCACAGGCCACAATCAGAGCACAGGTTGAGAAGAAGCGAGACTACAGCCTCCCCCACACATCTACTCTGCCACTATCTGACACACAGATAGCAGACAGCCCACATACCTTGAAGAGAGACAACAGCCCGCCCGACGTCATCAACACTGTGCCTTCCCCAATCGCTGATGCTGGCTTGACGAGGAACGGCCACCCCCCTCCTCTGCATTACAGACCAAAGACCTTGAAGAGAGACAACAGCCTGCCCGACACCATGGACACCGTGCCCCCCCCCCCCATCGCTGATGCTGGCTTGGCGAGGAACGGCCACCCCCCTCCTCATCTCTCCCATAGCCACAACAACTCCAGCTCCACTGTCTCCTCCCTTTGCGATTTTCAAGCTGAATTTAAGAAACAGGAATATGTAGGCATCAAACTTGCATCTGTGTCAATGATAGCATCGCCAGGTCATTCCCACAGGCTGATAACACCAAAGCGGAGGGCGCCCCAGCCCCCCGCCCCCTGTACTGATAGTAGTCCTGAGTATTACTGAGACAAAAAAGGGTTCAGCCGTAGACAAAGTATAAAGGACGTTTCGCATAATCTGCTGAACCCAAGGTTGCCTATGTCAAAACATGGCAACTTTTGCATTCCTGCTGTAACCACTAAGAGAGTAAACAAAGGGAAACGTGTGCTGTAAACAGCTGTAAACAGCACCACCATGCTCCAACATGTCCATGGTGCATACCCACGTAACGGGAAGAAGCTCGGCTAAAAGCCCATGATAACCATTTTTACCTAAACAAAATACAATTCTAACAACAAGCAACTAAATGAGCCCATAGCAAAACACCCAAAACGTGCATGCGCTCATACTGGCCGCCGCCGATTTCGCCACTTCATGCCACCCGAACAAACTATATGTCATATGAAAGCTGAGGCTTCACAGATTCCAAGATCTCACTGAAAACTCACTGAACTAGCATCCAAAGAAGAGGAAATAAATAAACAAATAAAAAACGTTATACATTGTGATACTTTTGATTGGCGAATAGTGTTTTTTTACATGAATTTGGGTCCCTCGACTCTATTGGCTCTAACGGTTCGATAGAGGGGTCAATCATCCAAATTGACCAATGGATACCCAAGATATCTTCCAGGGTTTGACTAGAAGGTCAGCATAATTAGCGCCAGAAGCGCCGAGAACTTTCTGAGCACTCTTCAGACACTCCGGTTAGATAGAGACATACGCTCCTACTACACGCTTATTACATCGTTTGCATTTCTAGTTAGCTGGTAGTTATTTTGTATTTTCTTGCCCTTTTCTTCTATTTGTTATTATTTTAAAATAAATAATGGCAGGCAGGAGAAAGACCTATACTTTTGCGGAGGCATTCGCTATCATTAGCGACAGTGGGGCTACTGTAGTCCCTCTCGAGTCGTCGTCTGACGTCAGTGACTTGCTGTTGCCAGAACTGGACACAGACAACAGTGATTCAGAATATCGAATTCCATCACCTGAAAGGTATGTAATCTCTGTTATCGATTACTTATTGATTTGGTGTCAAATTGACGTATATTATCTATCTATCGATCACCCTACTCACTCTACTCATTCCACACACTCACTACCGGTACTCTTTGCTTTATATTTATATTTATGATATTATTTGCATCAATTATCATTATCAATATATTGTACATCGTTTATTTGATACTATCTCTATCCTTTCTTCTCTTTATTCCTTTTTGCATTGTTGAGAGGACCTAGCAAACCAAGCATTGCTGTGCAAGTGATAGGCCTGAATAAACTTGGATTTGATTTATTATCCTGCAATGAATTTAGTAAATGCACACACTCAAACTGGTGCAAACTGGATTGTTAGTTGACTTCCCCAGTACATGTCTTGTTTACCCCAACATATTGTTACTTGTCTGTTTGAAGTTACATTCTTTTCTTTCTTCTTCTTGGGTTCCACAGTGATGATGATGCTGATTATGAGCCACCTTCATCGACTGCTCCTGCTCCAGCGTCAGCCCCCCCACCTCTGTTTATATATATATATATATATATATATATATATATATATATATATATATATATATATATATATATATATATATGTCAGGGGCGGATCTAGCCATTTTGGGGCCCTAGGCAAAATATAGACATGGGGCCCTCATTTTTGAAACACGTACACAAAACAAATAACCATCCCAATACTCTTAAGGTGCGAACACACCAAGCGCGTACCTCGCGTACCATGTACGCACGTAACGCACCTAAAATGTTGCTTGACCATTTTGTGTCAAAAATGGTCAGATACGCGCGTACGCATACGCGCGTAGATGAGACCGCCCAAACCCCCCCCCCCCCCCCCCCCCAGCCTGTGGCTGCGCTGGATTTAGGAGTCCGAGGAAGGAAACCCAAACGCCGCTGTGTTTGGGTAGATGATAGAGCTTGGATCGGGTTAGATTAAATAATCTCGGATATAAATAACAATAATCGGGTTAAATAACTTCACATGGTGTGTCTGGTGTGTTTCCAGCATTCGTAGTGTTGATCAGCAGAGAAATAGTCCGCCAAGACGTTGAGGTTGCTTAGCAATCAGAGACTCTGTCCATGCAAGTGAACGGAGCGTTCACTCTTCGTCATAACTATCAAACCAAACATCCTTCACATTCACCGAGCGAACATTATGAAAGTAAAATGCACATTTCTCGCTAGAAATGTTTCCATAAACGCATTTAATGGCGTAACTATGTTACTATTTCCACCCAGAATAAAGAAAGTTGCCGGCCGTGGCTGCCATGGACATGGCTGCGCTGGAGTCCGAGGTAGGAAACCCAAACGCCGTGGTGTTTGGGTGATAGAGTTTAGATCGGATTAGATTAAATAATCTCGGATATAAATAACAATAATCTGGTTAAATAACTTCACATGGTGTGTCTGGTGTGTTTCCAGCATTCGTAGTGTTGATCAGCAGATATATAGTCCGCCAAGACGTTGATGTTGCTGAGCAATCAGAGACTCTGGCCATGCAAGTGAACGGAGCGTTCACTCTTCGTCATAACTATCAAACCAAACATCCTTCACATTCACCGAGCGAACATTATGAAAGTAAAATGCACATTTCTCGCTAGAAATTTTTCCATAAACGCATTTAATGGCGTAACTATGTTACTATTTCCACCCAGAATAAAGAAAGTTGCCGGCCGTGGCTGCCATGGACATGGCTGCGCTGGAGTCCGAGGTAGGAAACCCAAACGCCGTGGTGTTTGGGTGATAGAGTTTAGATCGGATTAGATTAAATAATATCGGATATAAATAACAATAATCTGGTTAAATAACTTCACATGGTGTGTCTGGTGTGTTTCCAGCATTCGTAGTGTTGATCAGCAGATATATAGTCCGCCAAGACGTTGAGGTTGCTTAGTAACCAGAGACTCTGTCCATGCAAGTGAACGGAGCGTTCCCTCTTCGTCATAACTATCAAACCAAACATCCTTCACATTCACCGAGCGAACATTATGAAAGTAAAATGCACATTTCTCGCTAAAAATGTTTCCATAAAAGCATTTAATGGCGTAACTATGTTACTATTTCCACACAGAATAAAGAAAGATGTCGGCCGTATGCTTCTGTCCAAGCTCACTACTCTCTGCCAGTGACGTCGGGTCAAGCTCAACGCTGATTGGCTATTGCGGCGCGTATGAGCGTAAAAAGTTCAATTTTTTGAACTCCTCGCGTACGCGCGTATATGTACGCGCGTATATATACGCGCGTATATGTACGCGCGTATATGTACGCGCGTATATGTACGCGCGTATATATACGCGCCTCATACGCCCCTAACGCGAGTAAAATGTTGCTTTACGCGTGTACGCGTCTCATACGCGCGTAAACCAATGGTTCCCTATGGAAAAATTGCCAATTTTATACGCGTCGTACGCGAGTAACGCGCTTGGTGTGTTCGCACCTTTAGAATCGCAATAAACCCATAGTGCACTGCCACTCAACTCTCCACAGTAAAATCAGTTTCAGATTTCTCCAGCCTTTTCCAAAATTACATGTTTTATTACTCAAACGAGAGAGAGAGAGAGAGAGAGAGAGAGAGAGAGAGAGAGAGAGAGAGAGAGAGAGAGAGAGAGAGAGAGAGAGAGAGAGAGAGGAGAGAGAGAGAGAGAGAGAGAGAGAGAGAGAGAGATTAAAATTTCCATTCTCTGCCAGAGATACAAAATGATCTTGCACTTAACAGAACTAAAATACAAAATGGATATGAGTCTATGAAAACCACAATTTACATTTAAACAGGACCAATGAAAAGATTTTGTGTGTGGACAGGAATAACAGTGGCTGTGTGTGTGAGTGAGAGACAGGCAAAGCAGTGGTTCAGTGTGAGTGAGTGAGTGAGTGAGTGACAGGAGAGAGAGAGAGAGAGAGAGACAGAGACAGAGACAGAGACAGAGACAGAGACAGAGACAGAGACAGAGACAGAGAGAGAGAGAGAGAGAGAGAGACAGAGGGGGGGGGGGGTGTTTAGGTGTGCAAGTGGTTAAGTTCTCCATCTTCAAATGTCCATTTTCCCTGTTGCCTTCACCATTTTATGTGAGTAAAACAGTGTGTGTGTGTGTGTGTGTGTGTGTGTGTGTGTGTGTGTGTGTGTGTGTGTGTGTGTGTGTGTGTGTGTGTGTCTGTGTGTGTCTGTGTGTGTCTGTGTGTGAGTGAGAGAGAGTATGTGAGTGAGTGACTGAGTGAGTGGCAAAGCTCTGTGTGTGTGTGTGTGTGTGTGTGTGTGAGACAGAAAGCATTTGTAAACACAAAGTCCTACTGTTGTCGTCTTCTCAAAAGTCTTCATATCAGAGAATAGTGGTGAGCAGCAGTATAGAACCCAACCTGAAAAACAGACAAACACAGCATTAGAACATACTCACTACACCATGTTTCATTTGGCAATGATCTTTATACAACAAGAATGTACTTTGTCAACTCAAATACCTTGTTCAGCCAGGGCTCACTGATAGAAGGTGATGTTGTTCATCTGTCTTTCCCCTGTTGTTTTCTCACTACGACAAAAATCAACACCAGGTCAATCATGTAGCATTATAAATAAATATCCAAGTCAAGTATCAATGTTTTTTTTAATAATAACCTTCTCTTTCTCCCTATCTTCTTTTTCTCTGTCTGTATCCCTGTTACTCTTCATCTGTGTCCCTGTTTTGCCTTCAAGCTCCTCTGCTTTGCGCCTGTCTCACTCATATCCTCATGTGCCTTTCCTGCCCTTTATCAGGTTTCATTCTCTCCTTTGTGCCAGTCTTACTTGTCTCTGCTTCATGTCCTGGTCATTGACAGATTTCCATTGTTTTTGATCTTTCTGAACTTTGAACGCTTTGACTTTCTGAACTTTCTTTTAAACATTCTCATCCTCATCATTTCAGGTTGAATCATCTGACATCAGCTGTGTAGCTGAGAGACCTTGTTTTTCATTCTATAGTCTGACCTGCGAGCTTTGGCCTCTGCACATTTGTGATAACTGAGTCCATGTCCAGTGTTTTTGTTATTTCATGTTCAATAGAGATGACAGCCAGGGCAGACAGGCGGTCTTGAGACATAGTGGACCTCAGGTAAGTCTTGAGTCGTTTTAGTGATGAGAAACTTCTTTCCCCTGATGCCACAGTCACAGGGAGACTGAGCAGTAGTCTCAGAGCTATACTCAAATATGTGTCAAGGATGTTTTCCCTGTACACATAATCCAGCATCTGGAAAGGCGAAGAGACGTGTGGGGGGAATGCTTTGACGGCATGAATTATTTCCTGCTTGAGGTCCTCTGCATCAATATCATTCATTTTCTTCTCAAGCCTGTGGCAACATTCATCTAATTCCTTTCCCTGCATGACATTTTGCATCTGGTCAGTGGAGTAGAGAAAGCCGTATAGCTCAAAAACACCCTCCATGTTTGAAAATCTCTCCCTGACTGTGACCAGGGTTGTGTCCACCATATGTAGGAAAAACTCCCTCCTGAAATTCTCTTCTGCAGTGCACACTGTCTCCTCTCTCCCCTCATACTCAAACTGCCTTTTTTCTTTCTTCTGGCGCACCTCTGGCCAGGCCATCTCCAAATCAATCTTCTCTGCTATCTCCCTGGCATCTGTTTTAGCAGAATTGAATCCGTCCTCTCGATAATCTTTCAGAAATGCCATCACTGCAAGGACCTCTCTCCTCATGACTTCCACTGACACTTTGGGGCTCTGCAATAGCTTGCTGACTTTGTTTATGTGAAATAGGACATTGTACCAGACGACTGTACTCACCAGAAAAGGCCATTTCTTCATCTCTTTGTGAATGCCGTTGGCATTGGAGGCGCATTCAGAGTCTTGCTTCTCCTCAGCATACTCCCTCAGAGCGGTCAGGGCATCCAAAATTCAGGCAACTGGTATCGGACGGCTTTCACGGACTCCACCCTAGCCTCCCATCTTGTTGCACTGAGTGGTTTAATGGTAAAATATGTCACATGTTTTTGAAGGATTGTCCAGCGGTGAACAGAAGCACTGAATATAGCATACAGTCGCTGTAACAGTCCAAAAAAACTCAAAGCTGTCACAGAGGACTTGGCAGCATCACCAACCACCAGATTCAACGTGTGGCTGGCACATGGGACACAGAGTGCTTTGCTGTTCAGCTCCAGGACTCTGCTCTGGACCCCCTGTTTCTTCCCCTGCATATTACTGCCGTTGTCGTAGGATTGCCCACGACAATCAGCAAGGTCTAAATCTAGTGTCTGCAGGTGTCCCAAAAAACAAGTTGAGTAGGCCTTTCCCTGTTGTGTCCTCTGCCACCAGAAAGCCAACAAAGTGCTCGTGGATGGACACTCCTTCGCCAGGATTGCAGTCAACTATCCTCAGCACCACGGACAGCTGCTCATCATGGCTGACATCCGGGGTGCAGTCCATGATGACGCTGAAGTACTTGGACTTTTTCACCCTCTGTACAATTGTGTTTGTCACACAGCTTCCCACCAAGCAGATTATTTCATTTTGGATAATTTTGCTGAAATAACTCTCAGAATGTGGTTTCTCAGCTACCCTCTTCACATGATCCCTCATCACAGGGTCAAACTGAGCCATCAGCTGAACTTGGTCTAAGAAATTCCCATTGCCATACTCATACAGCTTCTCTGAATGGCCTCGAAAAGCTAAGTTGCGCTCGTCCAAGTGTGTAATCATGGCAATCAGACGTTTCAAGATCTCTCTCCATTTGTTTACTTCGTTCACAAACAGCTCTTGATTTACATGATCTATGGCTTTACCTGTTTGGAGCCGTTGCTGAAGCGTTCGCCAAACAGCCATATTTGCGAGGTGATCAGCAGACTTCTCGTGTTCTTTTAGGAAGGCTGATACATTTTTCCAGTCGTTCGTGCCGTCAGTGCAGAACCGCTGCTTATCGCCAAACAGCCGACAACAGAAACAAACAGCGCGGTCTTTCGTTTTACTGTACACAAGCCAGGACCTCTGGATTTCTTCGCCATTTTTCATATTTAAAAAGTAGTGCGTGCTTGTAAAGCGTCTGCCCTGTGTGTTCTGGGGGAAATCTCCTCGTAATTGCACTGGTCCTTTCTGTACAATTGAGCAACGCTCGGAGTCTTTCAACTTTTCTGGCCAATGTGCAGGGTCGTCGCCGATTAGGAAACTGTTTCCACTGCTGCTAGTGGTAAATGGCATAGCACCACTACCTCACCGCCAAATCATCTTCGTCTTCATCTTCCTCTCCTTCGGCTTCCATAGCCACCTCTTCTCCTTCGGCACCCACCTCTCCTCCTTCCTCCTCCACCTCCACCTCCACTTCATCACTTTCCCCAACAGCAGAGCCTGTCGCAAGTACAGCAGCGGCTGCTGTGGCAGCTGCAGGTGTAAAAAATGATGTCAATTTCGGCAGTGTATCTGCAATTATTCTCTTCTCAGCTTTTTGTTTGCGTTTAGCACAACCACTTTCATAATTCCGCCGCTTCATTTTCACCGAGTCGCATCCCTCTGCTTTGGTTTGAGGTACGTTATTTCCGCTTCTGATATATGTATATATATATCTTTATCCCTAGTGATTGTAGTTTTTAGCTGTGTTTTTACAGTTTGGTTTTATTATATGTTGTTCTCAAATATATCTGCTCCAGTTGGAGTCAAACTTCATTTCGATTGTATGGTTTTCTTTGACTGGGAAAATGTATAGAGGTCTGGTGAATTTCAAAACAAATCAAAACTGTTGAATTTGGATGGAATGAATACCTATAGTGATATGTCAGTGAAATAAAATTAGTTTTACAGTCTGGTACCTTTAGAAAGGTCAAATGGCACTGATGGTGCCCAAAAGTGCCCAAATGGCACCATTTAGTCCGTCTGGACCTACCTGTACTAAAACCTCTCTAAAATCACTTTATTCACTTTATTAGCATTTATCCTGGAACAGGGTACTCATCAGATGTTGTTATATGTTTCCCTCAAGGTTCTGGGCTACTATCCCATAGTTTCAAGGTGGTATTCACTCTAAATAATGTTTTTTCTCTAGGCGAAAATTGAAAATTGACGTTTCTTACTATGTTCTAGCTGAATTTACTCTGATACAGTAACATCTATATTGATTCTGACACTTCTGCAGCCACCTCACAGGTGTTACCTTCTTTTTGAAACCAACTTTATTCATATAGCCCTTGTAGTTGTGGAGGCATACTCTATTCATTATGGGAATGTCATTTCGGGCAGGAGGCCTGTGAAATAGGCCTAGGGCTTAACAGGTTAAAGCCTATCAACAACACCATCAGGATGGGTCTACTTAATGTTAGGTCTCTTAATAACAAATCATTTTTAGTTAATGATTTTATTACCACCTCTAAACTGGATTTTATGTTTTTAACTGAAACATGGCTGGAACAAATAACAGTGCAACCGTTCTGATAGAGACAGCTCCTCCCAACTATAACTTTTTAATGCATGTAGATCTGGAAAAAGAGGTGGAGGGGTTGCTGTTATATTTAAAAATGATTTTCAGGGGAACAGATGTTATTTGGTGATTTTCCATCATTCGAATACCTTTGTGCTGTATTGAAATGCTCCCCCAGAGTTCTCCTATTAATTATTTACAGGCCACCCACATACTCTGCAAATTTTTCGATGAATTCACAGAATTATTGTCTAGCATCTCCACAGACTTTGACTGTCTAGTTATAACTGGTGACTTCAATTTTCATACTGATGATTTGAATGAAACTTTTTACCATTTTGGACACATTTGAACTGTCCCAACATGTGAAAGAGACTACTCATTGTAAGGGCCACACTCTAGACCTGGTCTCACAAAGGGCCTCAATGTTTCTGATCTCTCTGTGACTGATCCTTCCTTGTCTGACCACTTTGTGTTTTCTTTAATATATCTTTATTCCCGACATACAGACAAAATCAATACTGTCAAAAACGGTATATCAATGAAGAATCGTATGTACTTTTTTAGAAAGGCCATCTCCTTACGACCACCTCTCAATCCATGTTCTGCTGATGATCTTGTAGAAAACTTTAATTTGAAAATTTTGAAAGTCATGGATGTCCATTGCACCTTATAAGGTTAAAAAACGATTTCTGGAAAGCAAAAGGCACCCTGGAGAAAAGCTGCTTCTGTAATAGCACAAAAAAAAGAATGCAGGAAGGTTGAACGCATCTGGCGTAAAACAAAACTTCATATTCACCATGATATTTACAAAGAGAGCCTCCGTGCCTACAATTCAGACTTAAAAAGTGCTAGAGAAACATTTTTCTCCAATATCATTAAATCCAATAATAATAATGCAAAAAACCCTATTTGCAACTGTTGACAGACTGACCAACCCCCCAACACAAATTCCACCTGATCTCCATTCCAACGCAGAAATGCAATGAGTTTGCAGCTTTTATACTGATAAAATTGAAGGCATCAGACGCGCCCATCAATATTCTCCACTTCAAACAAAATGTTGGACTACCACCGTGGCAGGGATGGCAATGCTTTAATGTTATTGACTCTAAAACTCTTGTGGAAACTGTACACAACTAAAGCCATCCACCTGTTGCCTTGATTCTTTACCTACCAACCTCTTTAAGAATGTTTTTGACTGCCTAGCAATCGGCATATTGCAGATAGTTAACAACTCTCTCAGCTTCCCAAAAGCCCTGAAAACTGCAGTTATTAAACCCCTTTTAAAAAAGCGAAGCCTAGATACCTCTATTATTAACAACTACAGACCAATATCAAATCTGCCCTTCATAAGTAAAATCATTGAGAAAGTTGTCCTCCAGCAACTTAATCACTTCCTGGCATCAACTGGTTGTTATGACACCTTTCAATCAGGATTTCGACCCCTGCACAGCACTGAGACCGCCCTCATTAAAGTTGTAAACGACATCCGTCTTAACACAGACTCTGGCAAAACCTCAATACTAATGCTACTAGACCTCAGTGCTGCATTCGACACTGTAGACCAGTGGTTTTCAAACTGTGGGGCGCGCCCCCCCTGGGGGGCGCCAGAGTTCTTCAGGGGGGCGCGACGTGAGAAAAAAATAAACCCGAAGAAAACCCTGAAAGACGATGATTCAAATCATCAGTCGTACTTCAACTGTAGAAGTAACATAACTAAATCAATTTTCAACCGTTTATCTTCGTGCAAATCATTTAACAAATCTACACACTTGTATCTTCAATAATATCGAAACAGAATTTCGATATCATTTAAAATGTCTTCAGAATCACAGTTTTAGTTTCATACTGCTTCGTTTTCAGCTGTTTTCATTGAAGACGTCAGCCCATTCTGATACACCTACTTCTAGACATCGTAACTCATTCCTTTTTCAACCGTTTACCATCGTTCAAACCATTAAACAAATCTACACACTTGTATCTTCAATACTATCTAAACGGAATTTTGATAGCATTTATACTTTTTTCAGAATCACAGTTTTAGTTTCAAACCGGCGTCGTTTTCAGTTGGTTATAATAATTGAGGTCACCATAGCAACGCCGGTAACAAACCCCGCCGAATAGTCGAATCTCTGGACTGAAAAGGCCGATCTGATTCGACTCAGAAAATTCAGAGTCGGGGACCCTGAATGAATCTAAAACATGCTTAGATAAAGTTGTTACATTTTGTTTAAAAACGCAAAAAGATGTAATGTTTCAGAAATATGTTTAAAAAATATGTTAAAAAATTTGTTTCAAATGTTAAAAAATATGTTCCAAATGTATTAAAATTATGATCGGAGATGTTTGAAATGTGTAAAATAATTAAAATAGCTTTCAAAACACAGGTATTTAGGAAAAAAAATTGGGGGGGGGGGGCTCAGCTGAATTTTTTTCTCTGAGGGGGGGGCTCACTCTCTCACACTTTGAAAACCCCTGCTGTAGACCATACAATACTTTTGGACAGGTTAGAAAACTGGGTGGGGCTTTCAGGCACAGTCTTAAATTGGTTCAGATCCTACCTACAAAATAGGAACTACTTTGTTTCCATCGGCGACTTTGTATCAGAATCAACCAACGTGATGTGTGGAGTCCCACAAGGTTTGATCTTAGGACCCTCTTTATTCAACATCTACATGCTCCCACTAGGGCAAATCATGCATAATAACAATATTGACCATCATTGCTATGCTGATGACACGCAAATCTATGTATCGCTATCACCAAATGACTATCGGCCCATAGATCTGCTGTGCCAGTGCATTGAGCAAGTGAAAGACTGGATGTGCTGAAATGTCCTTCAGCTAAATGAGGATAAAACAGAGATAATTGTATTTGGTGCTAAAACAGAAAGGCTTAAAGTAACCCAACACCTTCACTCTCTGTCCCTGAAAACCTCAATCAAAGCCAGAAACCTAGGGGTTATCATGGATTCTGATTTACATTTCGAAAGTCACATCAAATCAGTTACAAAATCTGCATATTATCACCTTAAAAATGTAGCAAGACTTACTGTCCGTCCACACCAGAAGCGAATTGAGCGACCAAATCGCCGGAAGTCATTCACTTTCTATGGGCAAGAGCGACCAGAGCGACCAAAGCGACCAACGCTACCAGCGGCCAAAGTTGAGCGACCAGAGCGTCAAA